>NC_054410.1:5399694-5702725 GCF_017976425.1 Toxotes jaculatrix | reverse complement strand
GTGCCAGGAGCCTTGCAAAAGCCAACGTACGCTTGAAAACATGATCTACCCACTGACGTTTGTTAAAGGGACGTAAGATTTGTTGCTGGAAAAGTGGAAATATAAAAGTACAGCTTAAAACACTACAAACTTATTAATGGAATAAAGGTTTATTTGACAAGCTTTTGATGCAACAGTTACTTTCAGTAACTGTACACACAGTTGACCTCTGACATTTTTTTTAGACGATTTTGAAGCCTTACTATACTATGACCTTTTTTTGTATGTAATAGTATGGCGTTTTTTTCGGACAAAAAAAGTCAAAATTTTTTTGGCCTCAAAATGTCATAAAAAACGTCATAGTATAGTAAGGCGTCAAAATCGGACACAAAAAGTCAAAATTTTTTTTGACCTCAAAATGTCATAAAAAACGTCATAGTATAGTATGGTGTTTTTTATCGGACAAAAAAAGTCGAAATTTTTTTTTACCTCAAAATGTCATAAAAAACGTCATAGTATAGTAAGGCGTCAAAATCGGACAAAAAAAGTCAAAAAAATTTTTGACCTCAAAATGTCATAAAAAACGTCATAGTATAGTATGGCGTTTTTTTCGGACAAAGAAAGTCGAAATTTTTTTTGACCTCAAAATGTCATAAAAAACGTCATAGTATAATAAGGCGTCAAAATCGGACAAAAAAAGTCAAAAAAAATTTTGACCTCAAAATGTCATAAAAAAACGTCATAGTATAGTATGGCGTTTTTTTCGGCCAAAAAAAGTCAGTTTTTTTTTTACCTCAAAATGTCATAAAAAACATCATAGTATAGTAAGGCGTCAAAATCGGACACAAAAAGTCAAAATTTTTTTTGACCTCAAAATGTCATAAAAAACGTCATAGTATAGTATGGCGTTTTTTTCGGACAAAAAAAGTCAAAAAATTTTTTGACCTCAAAATGTCATAAAAAACGTCATAGTATAGTAAGGCGTCAAAATCGGACAAAAAAAGTCAAAAAATTTTTTGACCTCAAAATGTCATAAAAAACGTCATAGTATAGTATGGCGTTTTTTTCGGCCAAAAAAAGTCGAAATTTTTTTTGACCTCAAAATGTCATAAAAAACGTCATAGTATAGTATGGCGTTTTTTTCGGACACAAAAAGTCAAAAAATTTTTTGGCCTCAAAATGTCATAAAAAACGTCATAGTATAGTATGGCGTTTTTTTCGGACAAAAAAAGTCGCAATTTTTTTTGACCTCAAAATGTCATAAAAAACATCATAGCATAGTAAGGCGTCAAAATCGGACAAAAAAAGTCAAAAATTTTTTTGACCTCAAAATGTCATAAAAAACGTCATAGTATAGTAAGGCGTTTTTTTCGGCCAAAAAAAGTCAAAATTTTTTTTGACCTCAAAATGTCATAAAAAACGTCATAGTATAGTATGGCGTTTTTTTCGGACAAAAAAAGTCAACATTTTTTTTGACCTCAAAATGTCATAAAAAACGTCATAGTATAGTATGGCGTCAAAATCGGACAAAAAAAGTCAAAAAATTTTTTGACCTCAAAATGTCATAAAAAACGTCATAGTATAGTATGGCGTTTTTTTCGGACAAAAAAAGTCGAAATTTTCTTTGACCTCAAAATGTCATAAAAAACGTCATAGTATAGTATGGCGTTTTTTTCGGACAAAAAAAGTCAAAAAAATTTTTGACCTCAAAATGTCATAAAAAACGTCATAGTATAGTAAGGCGTTTTTTTCGGCCAAAAAAAGTCAAAAATTTTTTTGACCTCAAAATGTCATAAAAAACGTCATAGTATAGTATGGCGTTTTTTTCGGACAAAAAAAGTCACAATTTTTTTTTACCTCAAAATGTCATAAAAAACGTCATAGTATAGTAAGGCGTCAAAATCGGACAAAAAAAGTCAAAAAATTTTTTGACCTCAAAATGTCATAAAAAACGTCATAGTATAGTATGGCGTTTTTTTCGGCCAAAAAAAGTCAACTTTTTTTTTTATCTCAAAATGTCATAAAAAACGTCATAGTATAGTATGGCGTTTTTTTCAGACAAAAAAAGTCGAAATTTTCTTTGACCTCAAAATGTCATAAAAAACGTCATAGTATAGTATGGCGTTTTTTTCAGACAAAAAAAGTCGAAATTTTCTTTGACCTCAAAATGTCATAAAAAACGTCATAGTATAGTATGGCGTTTTTTTCGGACAAAAAAAGTCAAAAAATTTTTTGACCTCAAAATGTCATAAAAAACGTCATAGTATAGTATGGCGTTTTTTTTCGGCCAAAAAAAGTCAAAAATTTTTTTGACCTCAAAATGTCATAAAAAACGTCATAGTATAGTATGGCGTTTTTTTCGGCATAAAAAAGTCAAAAAAATTTTTGACCTCAAAATGTCATAAAAAACGTCACAGTATAGTATGGCGTTTTTTTCGGCAAAAAAAAGTCAAAAATTTTTTTGACCTCAAAATGTCATAAAAAACGTCATAGTATAGTATGGCGTTTTTTTCGGCAAAAAAAAGTCAAAATTTTTTTGACCTCAAAATGTCATAAAAAACGTCATAGTATAGTAAGGCATCAAAATCGGCCAAAAAAAGTCAAAACTTTTTTTGACCTCAAAATGTCATAAAAAACGTCATAGTATAGTATGGCGTTTTTTTCGGACAAAAAAAGTCAAAAAATTTTTTGACCTCAAAATGTCATAAAAAACGTCATAGTATAGTAAGGCGTTTTTTTCGGCCAAAAAAAGTCAAAAAATTTTTTGACCTCAAAATGTCATAAAAAACGTCATAGTATAGTATGGCGTTTTTTTCAGACAAAAAAAGTCGAAATTTTCTTTGACCTCAAAATGTCATAAAAAACGTCATAGTATAGTATGGCGTTTTTTTCGGACAAAAAAAGTCAAAAAATTTTTTGACCTCAAAATGTCATAAAAAACGTCATAGTATAGTATGGCGTTTTTTTCGGCCAAAAAAAGTCAAAAATTTTTTTGACCTCAAAATGTCATAAAAAACGTCATAGTATAGTATGGCGTTTTTTTCGGCATAAAAAAGTCAAAAAAATTTTTGACCTCAAAATGTCATAAAAAACGTCACAGTATAGTATGGCGTTTTTTTCGGCAAAAAAAAGTCAAAAATTTTTTTGACCTCAAAATGTCATAAAAAACGTCATAGTATAGTATGGCGTTTTTTTCGGCAAAAAAAAGTCAAAATTTTTTTGACCTCAAAATGTCATAAAAAACGTCATAGTATAGTAAGGCATCAAAATCGGCCAAAAAAAGTCAAAACTTTTTTTGACCTCAAAATGTCATAAAAAACGTCATAGTATAGTATGGCGTTTTTTTCGGACAAAAAAAGTCAAAAAATTTTTTGACCTCAAAATGTCATAAAAAACGTCATAGTATAGTAAGGCGTTTTTTTCGGCCAAAAAAAGTCAAAAAATTTTTTGACCTCAAAATGTCATAAAAAACGTCATAGTATAGTATGGCGTTTTTTTCGGCATAAAAAAGTCAAAAAATTTTTTGACCTCAAAATGTCATAAAAAACATAACAGTATAGTATGGCGTTTTTTTCGGCATAAAAAAGTCAAAATTTTTTTTGACCTCAAAATGTCATAAAAAACGTAATAGTATAGTATGCCGTTTTTTTTCGGCAAAAAAAAGTCAAAATTTTTTTGACCTCAAAATGTCATAAAAAACGTCATAGTATAGCAAGGCATCAAAATCGGACAAAAAAAGTCAAAACTTTTTTTGACCTCAAAATGTCATAAAAAACGTCATAGTATAGTATGGCGTTTTTTTTTGGACAAAAAAAGTTAAAAAAAATTTTGACCTCAAAATGTCATAAAAAACATCATAGTATAGTATGGCGTTTTTTTCAGCCAAAAAAAGTCAAAAATTTTTTTGACCTCAAAATGTCATAAAAAACGTCATAGTTTAGTATGGCGTTTTTTTCGGACAAAAAAAGTCAAAATTTTTTTTGACCTCAAAATGTCATAAAAAACGTCATAGTATAGTATGGCGTTTTTTTCGGACAAAAAAAGTCAACATTTTTTTTGACCTCAAAATGTCATAAAAAACGTCATAGTATAGTAAGGCGTTTTTTTCGGCCAAAAAAAGTCAAAAAATTTTTTGACCTCAAAATGTCATAAAAAACGTCATAGTATAGTATGGCGTTTTTTTCGGACAAAAAAAGTCAAAATTTTTTTTTACCTCAAAATGTCATAAAAAACGTCATAGTATAGTAAGGCGTCAAAATCAGACAAAAAAAGTCAAAAAATTTTTTGACCTCAAAATGTCATAAAAAACGTCATAGTATAGTAAGGCGTCAAAATCGGACACAAAAAGTCAAAAAAATTTTTGACCTCAAAATGTCATAAAAAACGTCATAGTATAGTATGGCGTCAAAATCGGGCAAAAAAAGTCAAAAAATTTTTTGACCTCAAAATATCATAAAAAAACGTCATAGTATAGTATGGCGTTTTTTTCGTACAAAAAAAGTCAAAATTTTTTTTTACCTCAAAATGTCATAAAAAACGTCATAGTATAGTATGGCGTCAAAATCGGACAAAAAAAGTCAAAAAAATTTTTGACCTCAAAATGTCATAAAAAACGTCATAGTATAGTATGGCGTTTTTTTCAGACGAAAAAAGTCACAATTTTTTTTTACCTCAAAATGTCATAAAAAACGTCATAGTATAGTATGGCGTCAAAATCGGCCAAAAAAAGTCAAATTTTTTTTTTTACCTCAAAATGTCATAAAAAACATCATAGTATAGTATGGCGTTTTTTTCGGACAAAAAAAGTCAAAAATTTTTTTGACCTCAAAATGTCATAAAAAACGTCATAGTATAGTATGGCGTTTTTTTCGGCATAAAAAAGTCAAAAAATTTTTTGACCTCAAAATGTCATAAAAAACATCACAGTATAGTATGGCGTTTTTTTCGGCATAAAAAAGTCAAAAATTTTTTTGACCTCAAAATGTCATAAAAAACGTCATAGTATAGTATGGCGTTTTTTTCGGCATAAAAAAGTCAAAAAAATTTTTGACCTCAAAATGTCATAAAAAACATCACAGTATAGTATGGCGTTTTTTTCGGCAAAAAAAGTCAAAAATTTTTTTTACCTCAAAATGTCATAAAAAACGTCATAGTATAGTATGCCGTTTTTTTCGGCCAAAAAAAGTCAAAAATTTTTTTGACCTCAAAATGTCATAAAAAACGTCATAGTATAGTAAGGCGTTTTTTTCGGCCAAAAAAAGTCAACTTTTTTTTTTACCTCAAAATGTCATAAAAAACGTCATAGTATAGTATGGCGTCAAAATCGGCAAAAAAAAGTCAAAATTTTTTTTGACCTCAAAATGTCATAAAAAACGTCATAGTATAGTAAGGCGTGTTTTTCGGCAAAAAAAAGTCGAAATTTTTTTACCTCAAAATGTCATAAAAAACGTCATAGTATAGTATGGCGTTTTTTTCAGACAAAAAAAGTCACAATTTTTTTTGACCTCAAAATGTCATAAAAAACGTCATAGTATAGTATGGCGTCAAAATCGGCCAAAAAAAGTCAAATTTTTTTTTTTTACCTCAAAATGTCATAAAAAACGTCATAGTATAGTATGGCGTTTTTTTCGGACAAAAAAAGTCAAAAAATTTTTTGACCTCAAAATGTCATAAAAAACGTCATAGTATAGTATGGCGTCAAAATCGGCCAAAAAATGTCAAAATTTTTTTTGACCTCAAAATGTCATAAAAAACGTCATAGTATAGTATGGCGTTTTTTTCGGCCAAAAAAAGTCAACTTTTTTTTTTGACCTCAAAATGTCATAAAAAACGTCATAGTATAGTATGGCGTCAAAATCGGCCAAAAAAAGTCAAATTTTTTTTTTGACCTCAAAATGTCATAAAAAACGTCATAGTATAGTATGGCGTTTTTTTCGGACAAAAAAAGTCAAAAAATTTTTTGACCTCAAAATGTCATAAAAAACGTCATAGTATAGTATGGCGTTTTTTTCGGCCAAAAAAAGTCAACATTTTTTTTTACCTCAAAATGTCATAAAAAACGTCATAGTATAGTATGGCGTCAAAATCGGCAAAAAAAAGTCAAATTTTTTTTTGACCTCAAAATGTCATAAAAAACGTCATAGTATAGTAAGGCGTCAAAATCGGACACAAAAAGTCAAAAAAAAATTTTACCTCAAAATGTCATAAAAAACGTCATAGTATAGTATGGCGTTTTTTTCGGACAAAAAAAGTCTAAAATTTTTTTGACCTCAAAATGTCATAAAAAACGTCATAGTATAGTATGGCGTCAAAATCGGCCAAAAAAAGTCAAATTTTTTTTTGACCTCAAAATGTCATAAAAAACGTCATAGTATAGTAAGGCGTTTTTTTCGGCCAAAAAAAGTCAAAAAATTTTTTGACCTCAAAATGTCATAAAAAACGTCATAGTATAGTATGGCGTTTTTTTCGGACAAAAAAAGTCAAAATTTTTTTTTACCTCAAAATGTCATAAAAAACGTCATAGTATAGTAAGGCGTCAAAATCGGACAAAAAAAGTCAAAAAATTTTTTGACCTCAAAATGTCATAAAAAACGTCATAGTATAGTAAGGCGTCAAAATCGGACACAAAAAGTCAAAAAAATTTTTGACCTCAAAATGTCATAAAAAACGTCATAGTATAGTATGGCGTCAAAATCGGGCAAAAAAAGTCAAAAAATTTTTTGACCTCAAAATATCATAAAAAACGTCATAGTATAGTATGGCGTTTTTTTCGGACAAAAAAAGTCAAAATTTTTTTTTACCTCAAAATGTCATAAAAAACGTCATAGTATAGTATGGCGTCAAAATCGGACAAAAAAAGTCAAAAAAATTTTTGACCTCAAAATGTCATAAAAAACGTCATAGTATAGTATGGCGTTTTTTTCAGACGAAAAAAGTCACAATTTTTTTTTACCTCAAAATGTCATAAAAAACGTCATAGTATAGTATGGCGTCAAAATCGGCCAAAAAAAGTCAAATTTTTTTTTTTACCTCAAAATGTCATAAAAAACATCATAGTATAGTATGGCGTTTTTTTCGGACAAAAAAAGTCAAAAATTTTTTTGACCTCAAAATGTCATAAAAAACGTCATAGTATAGTATGGCGTTTTTTTCGGCATAAAAAAGTCAAAAAATTTTTTGACCTCAAAATGTCATAAAAAACATCACAGTATAGTACGGCGTTTTTTTCGGCATAAAAAAGTCAAAAATTTTTTTGACCTCAAAATGTCATAAAAAACGTCATAGTATAGTATGGCGTTTTTTTCGGCATAAAAAAGTCAAAAAATTTTTTGACCTCAAAATGTCATAAAAAACATCACAGTATAGTATGGCGTTTTTTTCGGCATAAAAAAGTCAAAAATTTTTTTTACCTCAAAATGTCATAAAAAACGTCATAGTATAGTATGCCGTTTTTTTCGGCCAAAAAAAGTCAAAAATTTTTTTGACCTCAAAATGTCATAAAAAACGTCATAGTATAGTAAGGCGTTTTTTTCGGCCAAAAAAAGTCAACATTTTTTTTGACCTCAAAATGTCATAAAAAACGTCATAGTATAGTATGGCGTCAAAATCGGCAAAAAAAAGTCAAAATTTTTTTTGACCTCAAAATGTCATAAAAAACGTCATAGTATAGTAAGGCGTGTTTTTCGGCCAAAAAAAGTCGAAATTTTTTTACCTCAAAATGTCATAAAAAACGTCATAGTATAGTATGGCGTTTTTTTCGGACAAAAAAAGTCAAAAATTTTTTTGACCGCAAAATGTCATAAAAAACGTCATAGTATAGTATGGCGTTTTTTTCGGCATAAAAAAGTCAAAAAATTTTTTGACCTCAAAATGTCATAAAAAACGTCATAGTATAGTATGGCGTTTTTTTCAGACAAAAAAAGTCACAATTTTTTTTGACCTCAAAATGTCATAAAAAACGTCATAGTATAGTATGGCGTCAAAATCGGACAAAAAAAGTCAAAAAATTTTTTGACCTCAAAATGTCATAAAAAACGTCATAGTATAGTATGGCGTTTTTTTCGGACAAAAAAAGTCAAAATTTTTTTTGACCGCAAAATGTCATAAAAAACGTCATAGTATAGTATGGCGTTTTTTTCGGCATAAAAAAGTCAAAAAATTTTTTGACCTCAAAATGTCATAAAAAACATCACAGTATAGTATGGCGTTTTTTTCGGCAAACAAAAGTCGAAATTTTTTTTGACCTCAAAATGTCATAAAAAACGTCATAGTATAGTATGGCGTTTTTTTTTGGACAAAAAAAGTTAAAAAAAATTTTGACCTCAAAATGTCATAAAAAACGTCATAGTATAGTATGGCGTTTTTTTCGGACAAAAAAAGTCAAAATTTTTTTTGACCTCAAAATGTCATAAAAAACGTCATAGTATAGTATGGCGTCAAAATCGGACAAAAAAAGTCAAAAAATTTTTTGACCTCAAAATGTCATAAAAAACGTCATAGTATAGTATGGCGTTTTTTTCAGAAAAAAAAAGTCACAATTTTTTTTTACCTCAAAATGTCATAAAAAACGTCATAGTATAGTATGGCGTGTTTTTCGGCCAAAAAAAGTCGAAATTTTTTTTTAACCTCAAAATGTCATAAAAAACGTCATAGTATAGTATGGCGTCAAAATCGGACAAAAAAAGTCGAAAAATTTTTTGACCTCAAAATGTCATAAAAAACGTCATAGTATAGTATGGCGTTTTTTTCAGACAAAAAAAGTCACAATTTTTTTTGACCTCAAAATGTCATAAAAAACGTCATAGTATAGTATGGCGTCAAAATCGGACAAAAAAAGTCAAAAAATTTTTTGACCTCAAAATGTCATAAAAAACGTTATAGTATAGTAAGGCGTCAAAATCGGACAAAAAAAGTCAAAAAAAATTTTTGACCTCAAAATGTCATAAAAAACGTCATAGTATAGTAAGGCGTCAAAATCGGACAAAAAAAGTTAAAAAAAATTTTGACCTCAAAATGTCATAAAAAACGTCATAGTATAGTATGGCGTTTTTTTCGGCCAAAAAAAGTCAAAATTTTTTTTGACCTCAAAATGTCATAAAAAACGTCATAGTATAGTAAGGCGTCAAAATCGGACAAAAAAAGTAAAAAAAAATTTTGACCTCAAAATGTCATAAAAAACGTCATAGTATAGTATGGCGTTTTTTTAGGCCAAAAAAAGTCAAAATTTTTTTTGACCTCAAAATGTCATAAAAAACGTCATAGTATAGTATGGCGTTTTTTTCAGCCAAAAAAAGTCAAATTTTTTTTTGACCTCAAAATGTCATAAAAAATGTCATAGTATAGTATGGCGTTTTTTTGTCAAAATTTTTGACAAAAAAAGTCAAAAATTTTTTTGACCTCAAAATGTCATAAAAAACGTCATAGTATAGTATGGCGTTTTTTGTCAAAATTTTTGACAAAAAAAGTCAAAAATTTTTTTGACCTCAAAATGTCATAAAAAACACCATAGATGTTTTTTATGATATTTTGAGGTCAAAAATTTTTTTTGACTTTTTTTGTCCGATTTTGACGCCTTACTATACTATAACGTTTTTTATGACATTTTGAGGTCAAAAAAATTTTTGACTTTTTTTGGCCGAAAAAAACGCCATACTATACTATGACGTTTTTTATGACATTTTGAGGTGAAAATTTTTTTGACTTTTTTTGTCCAAAAAAACGGCATACTATACTATGACGTTTTTTATGACATTTTGAGGTCAAAAAAAATTTTGACTTTTTTTGGACGAAAAAAACGCCATACTATACTATGACGTTTTTTATGACATTTTGAGGTCAAAAAAATTTTTGACTTTTTTTGGCCGAAAAAAACGCCATACTATACTATGACGTTTTTTATGACATTTTGAGGTCAAATTTTTTTTTTAATTTTTTTGTCCAAAAAAAAACGCCTTACTATACTATGACGTTTTTTATGACATTTTGAGGTCAAAAAAAATTTTGACATTTTTTGGCCGATTTTGACGCCATACTATACTATGACGTTTTTTATGACATTTTGAGGTCAAAAAAATTTTTGACTTTTTTTGTCCGAAAAAAACGCCATACTATACTATGACGTTTTTTACGACATTTTGAGGTCAAAAAAATTTTTGACTTTTTTTGGCCGAAAAAAACGCCTTACTATACTATGACGTTTTTTATGACATTTTGAGGTCAAAAAAAATTTTGACTTTTTTTGTCCGAAAAAAACGCCATACTATACTATGACGTTTTTTTATGATATTTTGAGGTCAAAAATTTTTTTAACTTTTTTTGCCCGATTTTGACGCCTTACTATACTATGACGTTTTTTATGACATTTTGAGGTGTAAAATTTTTTGGACTTTTTTTGTAAAAAAAAAACGCCATACTATACTATGACGTTTTTTATGACATTTTGAGGTCAAAAAATTTTTTGACTTTTTTTGTCCGAAAAAAACGCCATACTATACTATGACGTTTTTTATGACATTTTGAGGTCAAAAAAAGTTTTGACTTTATTTGTCTGAAAAAAACGCCTTACTATACTATGACGTTTTTTATGACATTTTGAGGTCAAAAAAAAATTTGACTTTTTTTGGCCGATTTTGACGCCATACTATACTATGACGTTTTTTATGACATTTTGAGGTCAAAAATTTTTTTGACTTTTTTTGTCCGATTTTGACGCCTTACTATACTATGACGTTTTTTATGACATTTTGAGGTCAAAAAATTTTTTAATTTTTTTGTCCAAAAAAAACGCCTTACTATACTATGACGTTTTTTATGACATTTTGAGGTCAAAAAAAATTTTGACATTTTTTGGCCGATTTTGACGCCATACTATACTATGACGTTTTTTATGACATTTTGAGGTCAAAAAAATTTTTGACTTTTTTTGTCCGAAAAAAACGCCATACTATACTATGACGTTTTTTACGACATTTTGAGGTCAAAAAAATTTTTGACTTTTTTTGGCCGAAAAAAACGCCTTACTATACTATGACGTTTTTTATGACATTTTGAGGTCAAAAAAAACTTTGACTTTTTTTGTCCGAAAAAAACGCCATACTATACTATGACGTTTTTTTATGATATTTTGAGGTCAAAAATTTTTTTAACTTTTTTTGCCCGATTTTGACGCCTTACTATACTATGACGTTTTTTATGACATTTTGAGGTGTAAAATTTTTTGGACTTTTTTTGTCCGAAAAAAACGCCATACTATACTATGACGTTTTTTATGACATTTTGAGGTCAAAAAATTTTTTGACTTTTTTTGTCCGAAAAAAACGCCATACTATACTATGACGTTTTTTATGACATTTTGAGGTCAAAAAAAGTTTTGACTTTATTTGTCTGAAAAAAACGCCTTACTATACTATGACGTTTTTTATGACATTTTGAGGTCAAAAAAAAATTTGACTTTTTTTGGCCGATTTTGACGCCATACTATACTATGACGTTTTTTATGACATTTTGAGGTCAAAAATTTTTTTGACTTTTTTTGTCCGATTTTGACGCCTTACTATACTATGACGTTTTTTATGACATTTTGAGGTCAAAAAATTTTTTAATTTTTTTGTCCAAAAAAAACGCCTTACTATACTATGACGTTTTTTATGACATTTTGAGGTCAAAAAAAATTTTGACATTTTTTGGCCGATTTTGACGCCATACTATACTATGACGTTTTTTATGACATTTTGAGGTCAAAAAAATTTTTGACTTTTTTTGTCCGAAAAAAACGCCATACTATACTATGACGTTTTTTACGACATTTTGAGGTCAAAAAAATTTTTGACTTTTTTTGGCCGAAAAAAACGCCTTACTATACTATGACGTTTTTTATGACATTTTGAGGTCAAAAAAAATTTTGACTTTTTTTGTCCGAAAAAAACGCCATACTATACTATGACGTTTTTTTATGATATTTTGAGGTCAAAAATTTTTTTAACTTTTTTTGCCCGATTTTGACGCCTTACTATACTATGACGTTTTTTATGACATTTTGAGGTGTAAAATTTTTTGGACTTTTTTTGTAAAAAAAAAACGCCATACTATACTATGACGTTTTTTATGACATTTTGAGGTCAAAAAATTTTTTGACTTTTTTTGTCCGAAAAAAACGCCATACTATACTATGACGTTTTTTATGACATTTTGAGGTCAAAAAAAGTTTTTAATTTTTTTGTCCAAAAAAAACGCCTTACTATACTATGACGTTTTTTATGACATTTTGAGGTCAAAAAAATTTTTGACTTTTTTTGTCCGAAAAAAACGCCATACTATACTATGACGTTTTTTACGACATTTTGAGGTCAAAAAAATTTTTGACTTTTTTTGGCCGAAAAAAACGCCTTACTATACTATGACGTTTTTTATGACATTTTGAGGTCAAAAAAAATTTTGACTTTTTTTGTCCGAAAAAAACGCCATACTATACTATGACGTTTTTTTATGATATTTTGAGGTCAAAAATTTTTTTAACTTTTTTTGCCCGATTTTGACGCCTTACTATACTATGACGTTTTTTATGACATTTTGAGGTGTAAAATTTTTTGGACTTTTTTTGTAAAAAAAAACCGCCATACTATACTATGACGTTTTTTATGACATTTTGAGGTCAAAAAATTTTTTGACTTTTTTTGTCCGAAAAAAACGCCATACTATACTATGACGTTTTTTATGACATTTTGAGGTCAAAAAAAGTTTTGACTTTATTTGTCTGAAAAAAACGCCTTACTATACTATGACGTTTTTTATGACATTTTGAGGTCAAAAAAAAATTTGACTTTTTTTGGCCGATTTTGACGCCATACTATACTATGACGTTTTTTATGACATTTTGAGGTCAAAAAAAATTTTGACTTTTTTTGTCCGAAAAAAACACCATACTATACTATGACGTTTTTTTATGATATTTTGAGGTCAAAAATTTTTTTGACTTTTTTTGCCCGATTTTGACGCCATACTATACTATGACGTTTTTTATGACATTTTGAGGTCAAAAAAAATTTTGACTTTTTTTGTCCGATTTTGACGCCATACTATACTATGACGTTTTTTATGACATTTTGAGGTCAAAAAAAATTTTGACTTTTTTTGTCCGAAAAAAACACCATACTATACTATGACGTTTTTTTATGATATTTTGAGGTCAAAAATTTTTTTGACTTTTTTTGGCCGATTTTGACGCCATACTATACTATGACGTTTTTTATGACATTTTGAGGTCAAAAAAAATTTTGACTTTTTTTGTCCGAAAAAAACGCCATACTATACTATGACGTTTTTTATGACATTTTGAGGTCAAAAAAAATTTTGACTTTTTCTGTCCGAAAAAAACGCCATACTATACTATGACGTTTTTTTATGATATTTTGAGGTCAAAAAATTTTTTGACTTTTTTTGCCCGATTTTGACGTCATACTATACTATGACGTTTTTTATGACATTTTGAGGTCAAAAAAAATTTTGACTTTTTTTGGCCGAAAAAAACGCCATACTATACTATGACGTTTTTTATGACATTTTGAGGTCAAAATTTTTTTTAACTTTTTTTGTCCGATTTTGACGCCTTACTATACTATGACGTTTTTTATGACATTTTGAGGTCAAAAATTTTTTTTGACTTTTTTTGTCCGATTTTGACGCCTTACTATACTATAACGTTTTTTATGACATTTTGAGGTCAAAAAATTTTTTGACTTTTTTTGGCCGAAAAAAACGCCATACTATACTATGACGTTTTTTATGATATTTTGAGGTCAAAAAATTTTTTGACTTTTTTTGTCCGATTTTGACGCCATACTATACTATGACGTTTTTTATGACATTTTGAGGTCAAAAAAAATTTTGACTTTTTTTGTCCGAAAAAAACACCATACTATACTATGACGTTTTTTTATGATATTTTGAGGTCAAAAATTTTTTTGACTTTTTTTGCCCGATTTTGACGCCATACTATACTATGACGTTTTTTATGACATTTTGAGGTCAAAAAAATTTTGACTTTTTTTGTCCGAAAAAAAAACGCCATACTATACTATGACGTTTTTTATGACATTTTGAGGTCAAAATTTTTTTTGACTTTTTTTGGCCGAAAAAAACGCCATACTATACTATGACGTTTTTTATGACATTTTGAGGTCAAAATTTTTTTTAACTTTTTTTGTCCGATTTTGACGCCTTACTATACTATGACGTTTTTTATGACATTTTGAGGTGAAAATTTTTTTGGACTTTTTTTGTCCAAAAAAAACGCCATACTATACTATGACGTTTTTTATGACATTTTGAGGTCAAAAAAAATTTTGACTTTTTTTGTCAACATTTTGAGGTGAAAATTTTTTTGGAATTTTTTTGTCCGAAAAAAACGCCATACTATACTATGACGTTTTTTATGATATTTTGAGGTCAAAAAATTTTTTGACTTTTTTTGTCCGATTTTGACGCCTTACTATACTATGACGTTTTTTATGACATTTTGAGGTCAAAAAAAATTTTGACTTTTTTTTTCCGAAAAAAACACCATACTATACTATGACGTTTTTTTATGATATTTTGAGGTCAAAAATTTTTTTGACTTTTTTTGCCCGATTTTGACGCCATACTATACTATGACGTTTTTTATGACATTTTGAGGTCAAAAAAAATTTTGACTTTTTTTGTCCGAAAAAAACGCCATACTATACTATGACGTTTTTTATGACATTTTGAGGTCAAAAAAAATTTGGACTTTTTTTGTCCGAAAAAAACGCCATACTATACTATGACGTTTTTTATGACATTTTGAGGTCAAAAAAAAATTTGACTTTTTTTGTCCGAAAAAAAAACGCCATAGTATACTATGACGTTTTTTATGACAGTTTGAGGTCAAAATTTTTTTTGACTTTTTTTGTCCGATTTTGACGCCTTACTATACTATGACGTTTTTTATGACATTTTGAGGTCAAAAAAAATTTTGACTTTTTTTGTCCGAAAAAAACGCCATACTATACTATGACGTTTTTTATGACATTTTGAGGTCAAAATGTTTTTTAACTTTTTTTGTCCGATTTTGACGCCTTACTATACTATGACGTTTTTTATGACATTTTGAGGTCAAAAATTTTTTTTGACTTTTTTTGTCCGATTTTGACGCCTTACTATACTATAACGTTTTTTATGACATTTTGAGGTCAAAAAAATTTTTGACTTTTTTTGGCCGAAAAAAACGCCATACTATACTATGACGTTTTTTATGATATTTTGAGGTCAAAAAATTTTTTGACTTTTTTTGTCCGATTTTGACGCCATACTATACTATGACGTTTTTTATGACATTTTGAGGTCAAAAAAAATTTTGACTTTTTTTGTCCGAAAAAAACACCATACTATACTATGACGTTTTTTTATGATATTTTGAGGTCAAAAATTTTTTTGACTTTTTTTACCCGATTTTGACGCCATACTATACTATGACGTTTTTTATGACATTTTGAGGTCAAAAAAATTTTGACTTTTTTTGTCCGAAAAAAAAACGCCATACTATACTATGACGTTTTTTATGACATTTTGAGGTCAAAATTTTTTTTGACTTTTTTTGTCCAAAAAAAATGCCTTACTATACTATGACGTTTTTTATGACATTTTGAGGTCAAATGTTTTTTTTAATTTTTTTTGTCCGATTTTGACTCCATACTATACTATGACGTTTTTTATGACATTTTGAGGTCAAAAAAAATTTTGAGTTTTTTTGTCCGAAAAAAAACGCCATACTATACTATGACGTTTTTTATGACATTTTGAGGTCAAAAAAAATTTTGAGTTTTTTTGTCCGAAAAAAACGCCATACTATACTATGACGTTTTTAATGACATTTTGAGGTCAAAAATTTTTTTGACTTTTTTTGTCCGAAAAAAACGCCATACTATACTATGACGTTTTTTATGACATTTTGAGGTCAAAAAAAATTTTGACATTTTTTGGCCGATTTTGACGCCATACTATACTATGACGTTTTTTATGACATTTTGAGGTCAAAAAAATTTTTGACTTTTTTTGTCCGAAAAAAACGCCATACTATACTATGACGTTTTTTACGACATTTTGAGGTCAAAAAAATTTTTGACTTTTTTTGGCCGAAAAAAACGCCTTACTATACTATGACGTTTTTTATGACATTTTGAGGTCAAAAAAAATTTTGACTTTTTTTGTCCGAAAAAAACGCCATACTATACTATGACGTTTTTTTATGATATTTTGAGGTCAAAAATTTTTTTAACTTTTTTTGCCCGATTTTGACGCCTTACTATACTATGACGTTTTTTATGACATTTTGAGGTGTAAAATTTTTTGGACTTTTTTTGTAAAAAAAAAACGCCATACTATACTATGACGTTTTTTATGACATTTTGAGGTCAAAAAATTTTTTGACTTTTTTTGTCCGAAAAAAACGCCATACTATACTATGACGTTTTTTATGACATTTTGAGGTCAAAAAAAGTTTTTAATTTTTTTGTCCAAAAAAAACGCCTTACTATACTATGACGTTTTTTATGACATTTTGAGGTCAAAAAAAATTTTGACATTTTTTGGCCGATTTTGACGCCATACTATACTATGACGTTTTTTATGACATTTTGAGGTCAAAAAAATTTTTGACTTTTTTTGTCCGAAAAAAACGCCATACTATACTATGACGTTTTTTACGACATTTTGAGGTCAAAAAAATTTTTGACTTTTTTTGGCCGAAAAAAACGCCTTACTATACTATGACGTTTTTTATGACATTTTGAGGTCAAAAAAAATTTTGACTTTTTTTGTCCGAAAAAAACGCCATACTATACTATGACGTTTTTTTATGATATTTTGAGGTCAAAAATTTTTTTAACTTTTTTTGCCCGATTTTGACGCCTTACTATACTATGACGTTTTTTATGACATTTTGAGGTGTAAAATTTTTTGGACTTTTTTTGTAAAAAAAAAAACGCCATACTATACTATGACGTTTTTTATGACATTTTGAGGTCAAAAAATTTTTTGACTTTTTTTGTCCGAAAAAAAACGCCATACTATACTATGACGTTTTTTATGACATTTTGAGGTCAAAAAAAGTTTTTAATTTTTTTGTCCAAAAAAAACGCCTTACTATACTATGACGTTTTTTATGACATTTTGAGGTCAAAAAAAATTTTGACATTTTTTGGCCGATTTTGACGCCATACTATACTATGACGTTTTTTATGACATTTTGAGGTCAAAAAATTTTTTGACTTTTTTTGTCCGAAAAAAACGCCATACTATACTATGACGTTTTTTACGACATTTTGAGGTCAAAAAAATTTTTGACTTTTTTTGGCCGAAAAAAACGCCTTACTATACTATGACGTTTTTTATGACATTTTGAGGTCAAAAAAAATTTTGACTTTTTTTGTCCGAAAAAAACGCCATACTATACTATGACGTTTTTTTATGATATTTTGAGGTCAAAAATTTTTTTAACTTTTTTTGCCCGATTTTGACGCCTTACTATACTATGACGTTTTTTATGACATTTTGAGGTGTAAAATTTTTTGGACTTTTTTTGTAAAAAAAAACCGCCATACTATACTATGACGTTTTTTATGACATTTTGAGGTCAAAAAATTTTTTGACTTTTTTTGTCCGAAAAAAACGCCATACTATACTATGACGTTTTTTATGACATTTTGAGGTCAAAAAAAGTTTTGACTTTATTTGTCTGAAAAAAACGCCTTACTATACTATGACGTTTTTTATGACATTTTGAGGTCAAAAAAAAATTTGACTTTTTTTGGCCGATTTTGACGCCATACTATACTATGACGTTTTTTATGACATTTTGAGGTCAAAAATTTTTTTGACTTTTTTTGTCCGATTTTGACGCCTTACTATACTATGACGTTTTTTATGACATTTTGAGGTCAAAAAATTTTTTGACTTTTTTTGGCCGAAAAAAACGCCATACTATACTATGACGTTTTTTATGACATTTTGAGGTCAAAAAATTTTTTGACTTTTTTTGGCCGGTTTTGACGCCATACTATACTATGACGTTTTTTATGACGTTTTGAGGTGAAAATTTTTTTGGACTTTTTTTGTCCAAAAAAAAACGCCATACTATACTATGACGTTTTTTATGACATTTTGAGGTGAAAATTTTTTTGGAATTTTTTTGTCCGAAAAAAACGCCATACTATACTATGACGTTTTTTATGATATTTTGAGGTCAAAAAATTTTTTGACTTTTTTTGTCCGATTTTGACGCCATACTATACTATGACGTTTTTTATGACATTTTGAGGTCAAAAAAAATTTTGACTTTTTTTGTCCGAAAAAAACGCCATACTATACTATGACGTTTTTTTATGATATTTTGAGGTCAAAAATTTTTTTAACTTTTTTTGCCCGATTTTGACGCCTTACTATACTATGACGTTTTTTATGACATTTTGAGGTGTAAAATTTTTTGGACTTTTTTTGTAAAAAAAAAACGCCATACTATACTATGACGTTTTTTATGACATTTTGAGGTCAAAAAATTTTTTGACTTTTTTTGTCCGAAAAAAACGCCATACTATACTATGACGTTTTTTATGACATTTTGAGGTCAAAAAAAGTTTTGACTTTATTTGTCTGAAAAAAACGCCTTACTATACTATGACGTTTTTTATGACATTTTGAGGTCAAAAAAAAATTTGACTTTTTTTGGCCGATTTTGACGTCATACTATACTATGACGTTTTTTATGACATTTTGAGGTCAAAAATTTTTTTGACTTTTTTTGTCCGATTTTGACGCCTTACTATACTATGACGTTTTTTATGACATTTTGAGGTCAAAAATTTTTTTGACTTTTTTTGTCCGATTTTGACGCCTTACTATACTATGACGTTTTTTATGACATTTTGAGGTCAAAAAAATTTTTGACTTTTTTTGTCCGATTTTGACGCCTTACTATACTATGACGTTTTTAATGACATTTTGAGGTCAAAAAATTTTTTGACTTTTTTTGGCCGAAAAAAACGCCATACTATACTATGACGTTTTTTATGACATTTTGAGGTCAAAAAATTTTTTGACTTTTTTTGGCCGGTTTTGACGCCATACTATACTATGACGTTTTTTATGACGTTTTGAGGTGAAAATTTTTTTGGACTTTTTTTGTCCAAAAAAAACGCCATACTATACTATGACGTTTTTTATGACATTTTGAGGTGAAAATTTTTTTGGAATTTTTTTGTCCGAAAAAAACGCCATACTATACTATGACGTTTTTATGATATTTTGAGGTCAAAAAATTTTTTGACTTTTTTTGTCCGATTTTGACGCCATACTATACTATGACGTTTTTTATGACATTTTGAGGTCAAAAAAAATTTTGACTTTTTTTGTCCGAAAAAAACACCATACTATACTATGACGTTTTTTTATGATATTTTGAGGTCAAAAATTTTTTTGACTTTTTTTGCCCGATTTTGACGCCATACTATACTATGACGTTTTTTATGACATTTTGAGGTCAAAAAAAATTTTGACTTTTTTTGTCCGAAAAAAACGCCATACTATACTATGACGTTTTTTATGACATTTTGAGGTCAAAAAAAATTTTGACTTTTTTTGTCCGAAAAAAAACGCCATAGTATACTATGACGTTTTTTATGACATTTTGAGGTCAAAAAATTTTTTGACTTTTTTTGGCCGAAAAAAACGCCATACTATACTATGACGTTTTTTATGACATTTTGAGGTCAAAAAATTTTTTGACTTTTTTTGGCCGGTTTTGACGCCATACTATACTATGACGTTTTTTATGACGTTTTGAGGTGAAAATTTTTTTGGATACTATACTATGACGTTTTTTATGATATTTTGAGGTCAAAAAATTTTTTGACTTTTTTTGTCCGATTTTGACGCCATACTATACTATGACGTTTTTTATGACATTTTGAGGTCAAAAAAAAATTTTGACTTTTTTTGTCCGAAAAAAACGCCATACTATACTATGACGTTTTTTTATGATATTTTGAGGTCAAAAAATTTTTTGACTTTTTTTGCCCGATTTTGACGCCATACTATACTATGACGTTTTTTATGACATTTTGAGGTCAAAATTTTTTTTGACTTTTTTTGTCCGAAAAAAACGCCATACTATACTATGACGTTTTTTATGACATTTTGAGGTCAAAATTTTTTTTAACTTTTTTTGTCCGATTTTGACGCCTTACTATACTATGACGTTTTTTATGACATTTTGAGGTGAAAATTTTTTTGGACTTTTTTTGTCCAAAAAAAACGCCATACTATACTATGACGTTTTTTATGACATTTTGAGGTCAAAAAAAATTTTGACTTTTTTTGTCAACATTTTGAGGTGAAAATTTTTTTGGAATTTTTTTGTCCGAAAAAAACGCCATACTATACTATGACGTTTTTTATGATATTTTGAGGTCAAAAAATTTTTTGACTTTTTTTGTCCGATTTTGACGCCATACTATACTATGACGTTTTTTATGACATTTTGAGGTCAAAAAAATTTTTGACTTTTTTTGTCCGATTTTGACGCCTTACTATACTATGACGTTTTTTATGACATTTTGAGGTCAAAAAAAATTTTGACTTTTTTTGTCCGAAAAAAACGCCATACTATACTATGACGTTTTTTATGACATTTTGAGGTGAAAATTTTTTTGGAATTTTTTTGTCCGAAAAAAACGCCATACTATACTATGACGTTTTTTATGATATTTTGAGGTCAAAAAATTTTTTGACTTTTTTTGTCCGATTTTGACGCCTTACTATACTATGACGTTTTTTATGACATTTTGAGGTCAAAAAAAATTTTGACTTTTTTTGTCCGAAAAAAACACCATACTATACTATGACGTTTTTTTATGATATTTTGAGGTCAAAAATTTTTTTGACTTTTTTTGCCCGATTTTGACGCCATACTATACTATGACGTTTTTTATGACATTTTGAGGTCAAAAAAAATTTTGACTTTTTTTGTCCGAAAAAAACGCCATACTATACTATGACGTTTTTTATGACATTTTGAGGTCAAAAAAAATTTGGACTTTTTTTGTCCGAAAAAAACGCCATACTATACTATGACGTTTTTTATGACATTTTGAGGTCAAAAAAAATTTTGACTTTTTTTGTCCGAAAAAAAACGCCATAGTATACTATGACGTTTTTTATGACAGTTTGAGGTCAAAATTTTTTTTGACTTTTTTTGTCCGATTTTGACGCCTTACTATACTATGACGTTTTTTATGACATTTTGAGGTCAAAAAAAATTTTGACTTTTTTTGTCCGAAAAAAACGCCATACTATACTATGACGTTTTTTTATGATATTTTGAGGTCAAAAAATTTTTTGACTTTTTTTGCCCGATTTTGACGTCATACTATACTATGACGTTTTTTATGACATTTTGAGGTCAAAAAAAATTTTGACTTTTTTTGGCCGAAAAAAACGCCATACTATACTATGACGTTTTTTATGACATTTTGAGGTCAAAATTTTTTTTAACTTTTTTTGTCCGATTTTGACGCCTTACTATACTATGACGTTTTTTATGACATTTTGAGGTCAAAAATTTTTTTTGACTTTTTTTGTCCGATTTTGACGCCTTACTATACTATAACGTTTTTTATGACATTTTGAGGTCAAAAAAATTTTTGACTTTTTTTGGCCGAAAAAAACGCCATACTATACTATGACGTTTTTTATGATATTTTGAGGTCAAAAAATTTTTTGACTTTTTTTGTCCGATTTTGACGCCATACTATACTATGACGTTTTTTATGACATTTTGAGGTCAAAAAAAATTTTGACTTTTTTTGTCCGAAAAAAACACCATACTATACTATGACGTTTTTTTATGATATTTTGAGGTCAAAAATTTTTTTGACTTTTTTTACCCGATTTTGACGCCATACTATACTATGACGTTTTTTATGACATTTTGAGGTCAAAAAAATTTTGACTTTTTTTGTCCGAAAAAAAACGCCATACTATACTATGACGTTTTTTATGATATTTTGAGGTCAAAATTTTTTTTGACTTTTTTTGTCCAAAAAAAATGCCTTACTATACTATGACGTTTTTTATGACATTTTGAGGTCAAAAGTTTTTTTTAATTTTTTTTGTCCGATTTTGACTCCATACTATACTATGACGTTTTTTATGACATTTTGAGGTTAAAAAAAATTTTGAGTTTTTTTGTCCGAAAAAAACGCCATACTATACTATGACGTTTTTTATGACATTTTGAGGTCAAAAAAAATTTTGAGTTTTTTTGTCCGAAAAAAACGCCATACTATACTATGACGTTTTTAATGACATTTTGAGGTCAAAAATTTTTTTGAGTTTTTTTGTCCGAAAAAAACGCCATACTATACTATGACGTTTTTTATGACATTTTGAGGTCAAAAAAAATTTTGAGTTTTTTTGTCCGATTTTGACGCCATACTATACTATGACGTTTTTTATGACATTTTCAGGTAAAAAAAAATTTTGAGTTTTTTTGTCCGAAAAAAACGCCATACTATACTATGATGTTTTTTATGACATTTTGAGGTCAAAAAATTTTTTGACTTTTTTTGTATGATTTTGACGCCATACTATACTATGACGTTTTTTATGACATTTTGAGGTCAAAAAAAATTTTGAGTTTTTTTGTCCGAAAAAAAGGCCATACTATACTATGACGTTTTTTATGACATTTTGAGGTCAAAAAATTTTTTGAGTTTTTTTGTCCGAAAAAAACGCCATACTATACTATGACGTTTTTTATGACATTTTGAGGTCAAAAAAAATTTTGAGTTTTTTTGGCCGAAAAAAACGCCATACTATACTATGACGTTTTTTATGACATTTTGAGGTCAAAAAATTTTTTGAGTTTTTTTGTCCGAAAAAAACGCCATACTATACTATGACGTTTTTTATGACATTTTGAGGTCAAAAAATTTTTTGACTTTTTTTGTCCGATTTTGACGCCATACTATACTATGACGTTTTTTATGACATTTTGAGGTCAAAATTTTTTTTAACTTTTTTTGTCCGATTTTGACGCCTTACTATACTATGACGTTTTTTATGACATTTTGAGGTCAAAAATTTTTTTTGACTTTTTTTGTCCGATTTTGACGCCTTACTAAACTATAACGTTTTTTATGACATTTTGAGGTCAAAAAATTTTTTGACTTTTTTTGTCCGATTTTGACGCCTTACTATACTATGACGTTTTTTATGACATTTTGAGGTCAAAAAAATTTTTGACTTTTTTTGTCCGAAAAAAACGCCATACTATACTATGACGTTTTTTATGACATTTTGAGGTCAAAATTTTTTTTTACTTTTTTTGTCCGATTTTGACGCCTTACTATACTATGACGTTTTTTATGACATTTTGAGGTCAAAAATTTTTTTTGACTTTTTTTGTCCGATTTTGACGCCTTATTATACTATAACGTTTTTTATGACATTTTGAGGTCAAAAAATTTTTTGACTTTTTTTGTCCAAAAAAAAAACGCCATACTATACTATGACGTTTTTTATGACATTTTGAGGTCAAAAAAAATTTTGACTTTTTTTGTCCGATTTTGACGCCATACTATACTATGACGTTTTTTATGACATTTTGAGGTCAAAAAAAATTTGACTTTTTTTGGCTGAAAAAAACGCCATACTATACTATGACGTTTTTTATGACATTTTGAGGTCAAAAAAATTTTTGACTTTTTTTGGCCAAAAAAAACGCCATACTATACTATGACGTTTTTTATGACATTTTGAGGTCAAAAAAAATTTTGACTTTTTTTGTCAACATTTTGAGGTGAAAAATTTTTTGGAATTTTTTTGTCCGAAAAAAACGCCATACTATACTATGACGTTTTTTATGACATTTTGAGGTCAAAAAATTTTTTGACTTTTTTTGTCCGATTTTGACGCCATACTATACTATGACGTTTTTTATGACATTTTGAGGTCAAAAAAAATTTTGACTTTTTTTGTCAACATTTTGAGGTGAAAATTTTTTTGGAAGTTTTTTGTCCGAAAAAAACACCATAGTATACTATGACGTTTTTTATGACATTTTGAGGTCAAAATTTTTTTTGACTTTTTTTGTCCGATTTTGACGCCTTACTATACTATGACGTTTTTTATGACATTTTGAGGTCAAAAAAAATTTTGACTTTTTTTGTCCGAAAAAAACGCCATACTATACGATGACTTTTTTATGACATTTTGAGGTCAAAATTTTTTTTAACTTTTTTTGTCCGATTTTGACGCCTTACTATACTATGACGTTTTTTATGACATTTTGAGGTCAAAAAAAATTTTGACTTTTTTTTGCTGAAAAAACCGCCATACTATACTATGACGTTTTTTATGACATTTTGAGGTCAAAAAAATTTTTGACTTTTTTTGGCCGAAAAAAACGCCATACTATACTATGACGTTTTTTATGACATTTTGAGGTCAAAAAATTTTTTGACTTTTTTTGCCCGATTTTGACGCCATACTATACTATGACGTTTTTTATGACATTTTGAGGTCAAAAAAAATTTTGACTTTTTTTGGCCGAAAAAAACGCCATACTATACTATGACGTTTTTTATGACATTTTGAGGTCAAAAAAAATTTTGACTTTTTTTGTCCGAAAAAAACGCCATACTATACTATGACGTTTTTTATGACATTTTGAGGTCAAAAAAAATTTTGACTTTTTTTGGCCGAAAAAAACGCCATACTATACTATGACGTTTTTTATGACATTTTGAGGTGAAAATTTTTTTGGACTTTTTTTGTCCAAAAAAAAACGCCTTACTATACTATGACGTTTTTTATGACATTTTGAGGTCAAAAATTTTTTTTAATTTTTTTTGTCCGATTTTGACGCCATACTATACTATGACGTTTTTTATGACATTTTGAGGTCAAAAAATTTTTTGACTTTTTTTGGCCGAAAAAAACGCCATACTATACTATGACGTTTTTTATGACATTTTGAGGTCAAAAAAAATTTTGACTTTTTTTGGCCGAAAAAAACGCCATACTATACTATGACGTTTTTTATGACATTTTGAGGTGAAAATTTTTTTTGACTTTTTTTGTTCAAAAAAACGGCATACTATACTATGACGTTTTTTATGACATTTTGAGGTCAAAAAAATTTTTGACTTTTTTTGGCCGAAAAAAACGCCATACTATACTATGACGTTTTTTATGACATTTTGAGGTCAAAAAAATTTTGAGTTTTTTTGGCCGAAAAAAACGCCATACTATACTATGACGTTTTTTATGACATTTTGAGGTCAAAAAATTTTTTGAGTTTTTTTGTCCGAAAAAAACGCCATACTATACTATGACGTTTTTTATGACATTTTGAGGTCAAAAAATTTTTTGACTTTTTTTGTCCGATTTTGACGCCATACTATACTATGACGTTTTTTATGACATTTTGAGGTCAAAAATTTTTTTGACTTTTTTTGTCCGAAAAAAACGCCATACTATACTATGACGTTTTTTATGACATTTTGAGGTCAAAATTTTTTTTAACTTTTTTTGTCCGATTTTGACGCCTTACTATACTATGACGTTTTTTATGACATTTTGAGGTCAAAAAAATTTTTGACTTTTTTTGGACGAAAAAAACGCCATACTATACTATGACGTTTTTTATGACATTTTGAGGTGAAAATTTTTTTTGACTTTTTTTGTCCAAAAAAACGGCATACTATACTATGACGTTTTTTATGACATTTTGAGGTAAAAAAAAATTTTGACTTTTTTTGTCCGAAAAAAACGCCATACTATACTATGACGTTTTTTATGACATTCTGAGGTCAAAAAAATTTTTGACTTTTTTTGGCCGAAAAAAACGCCTTACTATACTATGACGTTTTTTATGACATTTTGAGGTCAAAGAAAATTTCGACTTTTTTTGTCTGAAAAAAACGCCATACTATACTATGACGTTTTTTATGACATTTTGAGGTCAAAAATTTTTTTGACTTTTTTTGTCCGATTTTGACGCCATACTATACTATGACGTTTTTTATGACATTTTGAGGTAAAAAAAAATTTTGACTTTTTTTGTCCGAAAAAAACGCCATACTATACTATGACGTTTTTTATGATATTTTGAGGTCAAAAATTTTTTTGACTTTTTTTGTCCGAAAAAAACGCCATACTATACTATGACGTTTTTTATGACATTTTGAGGTCAAAATTTTTTTTAACTTTTTTTGTCCGATTTTGACGCCTTACTATACTATGACGTTTTTTATGACATTTTGAGGTCAAAAAAATTTTTGACTTTTTTTGGACGAAAAAAACGCCATACTATACTATGACGTTTTTTATGACATTTTGAGGTGAAAATTTTTTTTGACTTTTTTTGTCCAAAAAAACGGCATACTATACTATGACGTTTTTTATGACATTTTGAGGTAAAAAAAAATTTTGACTTTTTTTGTCCGAAAAAAACGCCATACTATACTATGACGTTTTTTATGACATTCTGAGGTCAAATTTTTTTTTTAATTTTTTTGTCCAAAAAAAACGCCTTACTATACTATGACGTTTTTTATGACATTTTGAGGTCAAAAAAAAATTTGACTTTTTTTGGCCGATTTTGACGCCATACTATACTATGACGTTTTTTATGACATTTTGAGGTCAAAAAAAATTTTGACTTTTTTTGGCCGAAAAAAACGCCATACTATACTATGACGTTTTTTACGACATTTTGAGGTCAAAAAAATTTTTGACTTTTTTTGGCCGAAAAAAACGCCATACTATACTATGACGTTTTTTTATGATATTTTGAGGTCAAAAATTTTTTTAACTTTTTTTGCCCGATTTTGACGCCATACTGTACTATGACGTTTTTTATGACATTTTGAGGTCAAAAAATTTTTTGACTTTTTTTGGCCGAAAAAAACGCCTTACTATACTATGACGTTTTTTATGACATTTTGAGGTCAAAAATTTTTTTGACTTTTTTTTTTTCCGATTTTGACGCCTTACTATACTATGACGTTTTTTATGACATTTTGAGGTGTAAAATTTTTTGGACTTTTTTTGTAAAAAAAAACGCCATACTATACTATGACGTTTTTTATGACATTTTGAGGTCAAAAAATTTTTTGACTTTTTTTGTCAGAAAAAAACGGCATACTATACTATGACGTTTTTTATGACATTTTGAGGTCAAAAAAATTTTTGACTTTATTTGTCCGAAAAAAACGCCTTACTATACTATGACGTTTTTTATGACATTTTGAGGTCAAAAAAAAATTTGACTTTTTTTGGCCGATTTTGACGCCATACTATACTATGACGTTTTTTATGACATTTTGAGGTCAAAAAAATTTTCGACTTTTTTTGTCCGATTTTGACGCCTTACTATACTATGACGTTTTTTATGACATTTTGAGGTGAAAATTTTTTTTGACTTTTTTTGTTCAAAAAAACGGCATACTATACTATGACGTTTTTTATGACATTTTGAGGTCAAAAAAATTTTTGACTTTTTTTGGCCGAAAAAAACGCCATACTATACTATGACGTTTTTTATGACATTTTGAGGTCAAAAAAATTTTGAGTTTTTTTGGCCGAAAAAAACGCCATACTATACTATGACGTTTTTTATGACATTTTGAGGTCAAAAAATTTTTTGAGTTTTTTTGTCCGAAAAAAACGCCATACTATACTATGACGTTTTTTATGACATTTTGAGGTCAAAAAATTTTTTGACTTTTTTTGTCCGATTTTGACGCCATACTATACTATGACGTTTTTTATGACATTTTGAGGTCAAAAATTTTTTTGACTTTTTTTGTCCGAAAAAAACGCCATACTATACTATGACGTTTTTTATGACATTTTGAGGTCAAAATTTTTTTTAACTTTTTTTGTCCGATTTTGACGCCTTACTATACTATGACGTTTTTTATGACATTTTGAGGTCAAAAAAATTTTTGACTTTTTTTGGACGAAAAAAACGCCATACTATACTATGACGTTTTTTATGACATTTTGAGGTGAAAATTTTTTTTGACTTTTTTTGTCCAAAAAAACGGCATACTATACTATGACGTTTTTTATGACATTTTGAGGTCAAAAAAAATTTTGACTTTTTTTGTCCGAAAAAAACGCCATACTATACTATGACGTTTTTTATGACATTCTGAGGTCAAATTTTTTTTTTAATTTTTTTGTCCAAAAAAAACGCCTTACTATACTATGACGTTTTTTATGACATTTTGAGGTCAAAAAAAAATTTGACTTTTTTTGGCCGATTTTGACGCCATACTATACTATGACGTTTTTTATGACATTTTGAGGTCAAAAAAAATTTTGACTTTTTTTGGCCGAAAAAAACGCCATACTATACTATGACGTTTTTTACGACATTTTGAGGTCAAAAAAATTTTTGACTTTTTTTGGCCGAAAAAAACGCCATACTATACTATGACGTTTTTTTATGATATTTTGAGGTCAAAAATTTTTTTAACTTTTTTTGCCCGATTTTGACGCCATACTGTACTATGACGTTTTTTATGACATTTTGAGGTCAAAAAATTTTTTGACTTTTTTTGGCCGAAAAAAACGCCTTACTATACTATGACGTTTTTTATGACATTTTGAGGTCAAAAATTTTTTTGACTTTTTTTTTTTCCGATTTTGACGCCTTACTATACTATGACGTTTTTTATGACATTTTGAGGTGTAAAATTTTTTGGACTTTTTTTGTAAAAAAAAACGCCATACTATACTATGACGTTTTTTATGACATTTTGAGGTCAAAAAATTTTTTGACTTTTTTTGTCAGAAAAAAACGGCATACTATACTATGACGTTTTTTATGACATTTTGAGGTCAAAAAAATTTTTGACTTTATTTGTCCGAAAAAAACGCCTTACTATACTATGACGTTTTTTATGACATTTTGAGGTCAAAAAAAAATTTGACTTTTTTTGGCCGATTTTGACGCCATACTATACTATGACGTTTTTTATGACATTTTGAGGTCAAAAAAATTTTCGACTTTTTTTGTCCGATTTTGACGCCTTACTATACTATGACGTTTTTTATGACATTTTGAGGTCAAAAAATTTTTTGACTTTTTTTGGCCGAAAAAAACGCCATACTATACTATGACATTTTTTATGACATTTTGAGGTGAAAAAAAATTTTGACTTTTTTTGTCCGAAAAAAACGCCATACTATACTATGACGTTTTTTTATGATATTTTGAGGTCAAAATTTTTTGAATTTTTTTTGCCCGATTTTGACGCCATACTATACTATGACGTTTTTTATGACGTTTTGAGTTCAAAAAAAATTTTGACTTTTTTTGTCCGAAAAAAACACCATACTATACTATGACGTTTTTTATGACATTTTGAGGTCAAAAAAATTTTTGACTTTTTTTGGCCGAAAAAAACGCCATACTATACTATGACGTTTTTTATGACATTTTGAGGTCAAAATTTTTTTTAACTTTTTTTGTCCGATTTTGACGCCTTACTATACTATGACGTTTTTTATGACATTTTGAGGTCAAAAAAATTTTTGACTTTTTTTGTCCGATTTTGACGCCTTACTATACTATGACGTTTTTTATGACATTTTGAGGTCAAAAAATTTTTTGACTTTTTTTGGCCGAAAAAAACGCCATACTATACTATGACGTTTTTTATGACATTTTGAGGTAAAAAAAAAATTTGACTTTTTTTGTCCGAAAAAAACGCCATACTATACTATGACGTTTTTTATGACATTTTGAGGTCAAAAAATTTTTTGACTTTTTTTGGCCGAAAAAAACACCATACTATACTATGACGTTTATGACATTTTGAGGTCAAAATTTTTTTTTACTTTTTTTGTCCAAAAAAAACGCCATACTATACTATGACGTTTTTTATGACATTTTGAGGTCAAAAAAATTTTGCCTTTTTTTTCCGAAAAAAACGCCATACTATACTATGACGTTTTTTATGACATTTTGAGGTCAAAAAAAATTTTGACTTTTTTTGTCCGAAAAAAACGCCATATCGTACTATGACGTTTTTTATGACATTTTGAGGTCAAAAAATTTTTTGACTTTTTTTGTCCGATTTTGACTACATACTATGACGTTTTTTATGACATTTTGAGGTCAAAAAATTTTTTGACTTTTTTTGGCCGGTTTTGACGCCATACTATACTATGACGTTTTTTATGACGTTTTGAGGTGAAAATTTTTTTGGACTTTTTTTGTCCAAAAAAAAACGCCATACTATACTATGACGTTTTTTATGACATTTTGAGGTGAAAATTTTTTGAATTTTTTTTGCCCGATTTTGACGCCATACTATACTATGACGTTTTTTATGACGTTTTGAGTTCAAAAAAAATTTTGACTTTTTTTGTCCGAAAAAAACACCATACTATACTATGACGTTTTTTATGACATTTTGAGGTCAAAAAATTTTTTGACTTTTTTTGGCCGGTTTTGACGCCATACTATACTATGACGTTTTTTATGACGTTTTGAGGTGAAAATTTTTTTGGACTTTTTTTGTCCAAAAAAAAACGCCATACTATACTATGACGTTTTTTATGACATTTTGAGGTGAAAATTTTTTGAATTTTTTTTGCCCGATTTTGACGCCATACTATACTATGACGTTTTTTATGACGTTTTGAGTTCAAAAAAAATTTTGACTTTTTTTGTCCGAAAAAAACACCATACTATACTATGACGTTTTTTATGACATTTTGAGGTCAAAAAAAATTTTGACTTTTTTTGGCCGAAAAAAACGCCATACTATACTATGACGTTTTTTATGACATTTTGAGGTCAAAAAAATTTTTGACTTTTTTTGTCCGAAAAAAACGCCATACTATACTATGACGTTTTTTATGACATTTTGAGGTCAAAAATTTTTTTGACTTTTTTTGTCCGAAAAAAACGCCATACTATACTATGACGTTTTTTATGACATTTTGAGGTCAAAATTTTTTTTAACTTTTTTTGTCCGATTTTGACGCCTTACTATACTATGACGTTTTTTTATGACATTTTGAGGTCAAAAAAATTTTTGACTTTTTTTGTCCAAAAAAAACGCCATACTATACTATGACGTTTTTTATGACATTTTGAGGTGAAAATTTTTTTTGACTTTTTTTGTCCAAAAAAACGGCATACTATACTATGACGTTTTTTATGACATTTTGAGGTCAAAAAAAATTTTGACTTTTTTTGGCTGAAAAAAACGCCATACTATACTATGACGTTTTTTATGACATTTTGAGGTCAAAAAATTTTTTGACTTTTTTTGGCCGGTTTTGACGCCATACTATACTATGACGTTTTTTATGACGTTTTGAGGTGAAAATTTTTTTGGACTTTTTTTGTCCAAAAAAAAACGCCATACTATACTATGACGTTTTTTATGACATTTTGAGGTGAAAATTTTTTTGGAATTTTTTTGTCCGAAAAAAACGCCATACTATAGTATGGCGTTTTTTATGATATTTTGAGGTCAAAAAATTTTTTGACTTTTTTTGTCCGATTTTGACGCCATACTATACTATGACGTTTTTTATGACATTTTGAGGTCAAAAAAAATTTTGACTTTTTTTGTCCGAAAAAAACGCCATACTATACTATGACGTTTTTTTATGATATTTTGAGGTCAAAATTTTTTGAATTTTTTTTGCCCGATTTTGACGCCATACTATACTATGACGTTTTTTATGACGTTTTGAGTTCAAAAAAAATTTTGACTTTTTTTGTCCAAAAAAAACACCATACTATACTATGACGTTTTTTATGACATTTTGAGGTCAAAAAAAATTTTGACTTTTTTTGGCCGAAAAAAACGCCATACTATACTATGACGTTTTTTATGACATTTTGAGGTCAAAAAATTTTTTGACTTTTTTTGTCCGAAAAAAACGCCATACTATACTATGACGTTTTTTATGACATTTTGAGGTCAAAAATTTTTTTGACTTTTTTTGTCCGAAAAAAACGCCATACTATACTATGACGTTTTTTATGACATTTTGAGGTCAAAATTTTTTTTAACTTTTTTTGTCCGATTTTGACGCCTTACTATACTATGACGTTTTTTTATGACATTTTGAGGTCAAAAAAATTTTTGACTTTTTTTGTCCGAAAAAAACGCCATACTATACTATGACGTTTTTTATGACATTTTGAGGTGAAAATTTTTTTTGACTTTTTTTGTCCAAAAAAACGGCATACTATACTATGACGTTTTTTATGACATTTTGAGGTCAAAAAAAATTTTGACTTTTTTTGTCCGAAAAAAACGCCATACTATACTATGACGTTTTTTATGACATTTTGAGGTCAAAAAAAATTTTGACTTTTTTTGGCCGAAAAAAACGCCATACTATACTATGACGTTTTTTATGACATTTTGAGGTCAAAATTTTTTTTAACTTTTTTTGTCCGATTTTGACGCCTTACTATACTATGACGTTTTTTATGACATTTTGAGGTGAAAATTTTTTTGGACTTTTTTTGTCCAAAAAAAACGCCATACTATACTATGACGTTTTTTATGACATTTTGAGGTCAAAAAAATTTTTGACTTTTTTTGTCAACATTTTGAGGTGAAAATTTTTTTGGAATTTTTTTGTCCGAAAAAAACGCCGATTTTGACGCCATACTATACTATGACGTTTTTTATGACATTTTGAGGTCAAAAATTTTTTTGACTTTTTTTGTCCGATTTTGACGCCTTACTATACTATGACGTTTTTTATGACATTTTGAGGTAAAAAAAAAAAAATGACTTAAAATATGACCAGATGAACATAGGAGGAAGACACACACACATTGCACAGGAATACAGGAGGAAGACACACACATATAACACATAAAGTATGACTTTTTTTGGCTGATTTTGAAGGTTTACTGTACTATGACGTTTTTTGGCCTATTTTGACACCGTACTATACTATGGCATTTTTTTATTAGGGCCCAAGTACGAAATTCATGCGAAGCCATATTGTAACTGAAGGGATTATTGTTAGTCTCCTCCTTTTTTATTTTTCTCCTGCCGCTGTGTCGGCTATTTTGGCTGGTAGGAATTTTTTTTAATTATTTTTTTTTAATTATTTTTTTGGGCAACATGTGACAAACAGGTCAGTATTTTCTGAAAAGACCCTAAAGCCCTTAACTTCTAGAATAAAGATTTCTGGATGGGCATGACAATAAACAGGCAAAATCTGCAAACACAAACAATGTTCATTCATCATTACTCTACAAGTAATTAATAAATTCCTTACTGGCCATTTTACAAGAGTTCATTCAACTATTCCCAACCTAGACAATTCCTAAATCTCACCATAGTATATTTGTTATACAATCTTAAAAATAGATTTTTCTCCAAATTAAAGAGACAGGAAACCTTTTGCCAGGTCCACTGCATGTGACTATTTTAATCAGAGCATAAAATTAATACATAACTGGACATTTACAGTATTTACAGTATTTACAGTTTATGTTTTAAGACACTAACAATCTTAATTTGGTTATAATAATGGAATTGATCATCCTGGTACATAGACATAAATCTCTAGTCCTGCTAGACAACATGAAAAATTATCTTTTAGGTTTCAAACATATTCAACATAATTTTCTATTTGACTCAACCACAGGTAAACCATGAATTCTGAGTGGAGTTAAGGCAGTGCAGTAACCTGTTCTCCTAGTGGTACTTTGTTAAACACTGCCATCTAGAGGCTAACTGCTGAAATAAAGTTTCCATGCCTTCTAACACAAATTACAGTACCATTTTAAGCATGAAAAGGTTTGTACCTAATTTATTAGTCAAGATCAATAAATGAACAGGAAATCGTACATTTATTGTCCTTCCGACAACTCATACACACAAATCCTGGTATCACAAAATATCTTCAGTAATGATGTAAATACACTTGAATATACACTGAAGCCAAGGATCTATTAAAAGACTCTTCATGACTTGTTTCAGGTTATTAAATATACAGATGTTTTCAGCCAGCAAGTAAAGCATTTATTGAAGCAAAATCAAGGTTTTTCCTCATATTATCAATGGTGTGCCTCAAGACCTGAATGATGATGTTCACAGTGCCCTAAAAAAGCAGGTATGCACATGGTGTACCCTTGCAATAAGTAGAAGTACTATCCGGTGTTGAGGTTTGTATTAGAGTATCGTATTGGAAATATGGGACAACAGCCGTCAATAGAAACACACATCTGAACCTGCACAAAAACAAAGAGGCCATTTTTTCCTTTTACAAAAAAGAAAAATAAATTGCATGATAAAAATAACATACAAGTGCAAATTTTTGCCCTTAAAGCTTGATTGCGTGTTTTGAAACAGTTTAACGTTGACCAATCTCAAAGGGATTCACTGCTACAGTACTTTTGACACGCTTCAGTAATGATATGAATCAAACAAGATTAAAAGGTTGACAGGAATCAAGCAGTAGCACATGCATGAACATGATAGCAGTGATGACGACGACAAGGATGATGATGATGATGATGCCTAAACTGGCAGGATGTGTACACAAAAGCATCAAAGTTTCCTTCCCAAAAAAATATAACCATAAAAACTTTTAACTTTTTCATGTAGCATTAATGTCTGTCACCAACATTACATAGATCAATACTGGCTAAATAAAGCTGTAAACATGTCAACAAGCACCCAACTTGCTAGAGAGTCTTCGAGCAAGTCGACAGTTCTGTAGCTGACCATGTGCTTTGGCCTCTCTGGAAAGAGGGGGAAAAAAGAATTTCCCCATACAGAAAAATTAAATGCTCAGTCCGTTTGAATTATCCCCAAAAACCCATATTTTCTCTTTCTTTTTGTTTGTTTGGTTGATTTTGTAATTTTTAGGGAACAGACCTTTTAGAGCAGTGTTTTGTTTAGTTTTTTTGTCGAAGTACACACACTTTATTTATTAAACTGGATGTTACTTTAAATTATTAACTATATAAAACTGTATATTCTTATACTTATCTGGTCAAATTTACATTCATACATTCGCTACCAATTGGAGTGGTAGAAGCTGGTCATTTCAACCGTTTATCTAGAAAATGTAACAACTGACTACGCAGCCAGATTTTCACAACCGGTGGTTTATTGGAAAATGTGACAATTATCCTACATACAGGCATGTAATACTATCTGTGGATTTATTTTCCTCCTTAAGCGTTCTACTTTTTTTCCCAAATTAGCTGATTTACTTCACAATTCTTCTAAGTTCCCCCTGAGTTCCCTCCTGGTTGGGAATCACTGCTTTAAAGGGTCATATTGTTGTAACTGTTAACAACCAGAGGTTTGGCCATTTCAGCACCGTGGACAGCTCCATGGGATCTCCCTACTAAGACCTGACCAAAAAGAACCACACCAGCCACATCTGTTCAAAATCACTTTCAAAGACAACCGCATGCACCTAACTAAGTGGTGTTGTTTTCCATGCAAAATGTCACTTTCAGCTCTGGCAAGCACATCTGTCTCTTAAGCACGTACATGAAACCACTCACAGAGGTACAACAGCACACAGGAGCATCCCGAGCCTGATCCCTTTACTCTAAAATGTACAACAAGAGTCGCTGGTTTACACAAAACAGTTCGATCTATCAGCTCTCTAATCAAGGTTGCAAGAAGGTATAAAGGTTTAGCTCATCAAGTGGGGTGCTTTCAACCTTAAAAAATCGAGGAAGCACTGTATGCACTCAAAGAACTTTCATTCAAATTCCAGGACACAAGAATGTACCAAAGACAACAGGACCTCAGATCTCCCTCCCTCTTTGCTCAAGAATGGCAAACTGCACACTGATTGTTCATCAAAGGAGGGGTGGGGGGGACCTAGTTAGAAAATCAGCCCCAAGAGATGCTGGTACTAAACCAACCCTTTCCTGTGATACACTGGTATTTTCCCTACAAAGAAAGTGAGCTGGGTCCCACAGAGGCAGTGAGTGGAGTACGGTATTTTCTTTGGAACAAACAGCACTGCAGCACATCAGCTAATAGAGCCTGGCTCCCAGAGGGGAGCTCAATATAGGACACTCTTCCTCTTCCTCCACTTGAGCTATTAATACACCCAAACAAAGAAAAGAGGCTTAATGAGGCAGCAACGGGGGAACTCATGCGAACTACGTTAGACAAGAGCTTTGTAGTGTTTAGATCCAAGAATTCCAGCTTTTCATCCGGGCAATGGATCCTACTTTACTACTTCTATTGTGGCTGATGCTGCTGGAGTAAAAGTACAGTATATGTACATCGTGTTACGCCTTTTAAAGCACTACATTTGAAGCCATTTGGTGAGGTCTTCTTGAAATGGCAAAAGCAACACGACAGCGAAAATAGATGCATAGTTTTAAGCATGATAATGTGCTGGATATGGATATTACAGATCCCGTAAAGAATCTCCAAAGAAACAGACTGTTACAAAAGAATCTGTGCTAGAAAATACTAAATTATTTCACCAGATGGACAAAACAAACAGAAACTGTGATATATGAAGCATTTCATTGCATATTTGCATGAAAGGAAATATCTCATGCAGCTTAGAGCAGCTACCTTGAAGTTAATGCTTTGGTTCAGATTCAGAGTGCATTAAAATGGAAGAAGATGAGGGAGTGTGTTTAAATGCACACAGTAGTCCAACTAAGAATGTGTATCCTAACTGAGCAGGATAAACTGTTTCTAGGCAGCTTCACGAACTGATCACAAACACCCCTGTACAACAGAACACAGTACAGAACTATTACCATGGATACAGACTAACACATACTTGCAAAAAAAAAAAAAAAAAAAAAAAAAAAATCAACAGAGCATGGCATTTTAATCACCTAACTATTTGGCTAACGCCGGTTGGGACATTACAATATTCAGGCTATTGTAAAAGGGGTTTTGGTGTTTACATCCATCACACTTCAAACGTTAAACGTTAAATCCCGAATCAAATCGGGGATATTCAAATATGCAAGTAAACAAACTCACAATAAATCAAGTAAGAATCTCCTTTAAAAAAAAAAAAAAAAAAAAAAAAAAAGAACAGGCCGATGTTTCCATTCACATCATGCACTGGGGACATAATACTAACCAGATATCTGCCTCAAAGTGAGAGATGTCACACAGTGCAAAGATCACCACTTCAGTCATGCAGTACGACAACGGTAAATAGAGCAAGGGATGGTGTTGAAAGTAAAAGCAGTGTTTCTTATAGGTCTGTCCTAAGAAACTTGAAGAGTAGAAGTTTTGATGTAGTTTTAAGACTTAAGGCAGTGCCACAAAGGGCAACTTTTTGCACGACACTGCCTTAAAAATATCCTAATGTATCACCACCCTTAAACTCAGTGGCTCAAACGTGACCCCGACCTGATACAATTAATTTTTTTTGGCACATAAACCTTTCCTTTTCTGAATTATTTTATCTTGCTTTTTCTGAAAAAAAAAAAAAAAAAGAAGCCACTTGAAGCTGCCCTTTGGCATCTTGGATCTCAGAAAACTCAACCTCACACTTCCTGACGCATTCACCTCACCGCATTAAGCTGATCTAAATTTTCCATTTGGGACATTCTGCTCAATCCAATTGGTCATAGCGATAATGAGACAATTAAGTTTTACACCACACAAGGCAAATCCAGTGCTGGGCTAAATACTGACTTGAGGATCAGACCATGTGGAACAGCAGCAGTGCTGAGTCTTGAAGTAGTCATACTCCCACATATGAGGCAAAAATAATTCTTCTTGTAGGGTCACATCCCCTCAGGCAGCAGTATTCCCCATACAACAATAAAACCACAGATTTGGCTGAACATAGTACATCCACATTTGGTTGTTTCTACAAAGAAAGATGTTTACACTTTTGCTTCTTCAATCCTTATACGTAAGGAAACTGGCTTTTTGACCACTAGACACAGCTACAGCTGAACCCCAAAATTCACTAGGCTCTATAAATAAATTTAAAAGTCTGTTACATAAATTCAACAAATTGGTTTACAACCATTAACCAGTGGCTAATGCTGTTAATCTCTTCTTGCCTATAATATTCTTACAATGTCTACATGACTGTGTCTCAAAAACTAGAAGCATTGAAGTCTGAAGTTTACAAAGAGATATGACCAACCCATCTGACTACATGGAGCTGATAGGGAACAACATACACAAATACATAAAATATTTTTTTTAAAGACTCACTGTCTCTGTTATTTCTTTTCAGATCAGTCTGAACCATAAATAAGTTAACAATATAGCTTATCATAAATAAATTTCAGTCTGTAAAATTCACATATAAATACCCTGCTCCATCTTGCAGAGACTTCTCGGAAAAGAGAAGTGGACCCACGTTACGTTAGGCTGCAGCACACTGCATTTCTTCTCTCCCCTTGACAAAAAAAGTATAAAGCATCCGTGGTGTAAACACTACGACTTTCCCTTTAAAACCTCTGGAGGCATCGACAAAGACAGGTAAATGGAGCAGACACAGCTGGGATTTTATGATGAGACTAAAGGTGTCTCTCCATTGTCTGTCTGGACCTGCGGCAGTAGGGCAGCCCTTTTCATTTTGGACACCGGTGACAACTTCTTCCTGGTCCAGTCCCTGATTGATACAGTCTGTGTGTGAAAATGAAAGAGAAAGAGAGAGATAGGCTATTGCTAGTAATGACTGATTGATTGATACTGAGGTGACAGTTGCCGCTCCTGCTGCATGCTTGGTTTCGGAGACATGCGGACGTCCATGCAATTGAGCAAGAGGCAGAGAGCTGCCAGGGACAGAGAGAAAGAGAAGAGAGCTGTCTCTACACTGGTCTGAACCTTCCTGCTGTCCATGAAACTGTCTAAATCTCCCTTTTCCTCTGGCTGGCTCACTGTCCTTCTGAGAAGTGAAAGGCTGGAGGCGCTGCTTGGTGCTCAGAGTCCGTTCCCAGGGCCACGGGTGTGTTAACAGGGGTGGTAAGAGGAGTGCTGTTGGAGGGCTGCGGGTTGGCGTCGCCCTCTGGGAAAGTCTTCTCCTGAGACTGGGAGGAGGAGGACGAGGAATGGGTGCTCTCACTGGAACTGCTGCGGGTCTCTGTGCTGGTACTTGTCTTTTTCATCTTCCTCCTCTTGGCTAGCGGCGCCTTGTCCACAGTCTGCAGGCGGAAACCTTCACGCTTACATTTGTTAAATGCCTGGGACAAAAACAAGGGTGAGCCAGTTATTAAGATTTCTTTGAATAATTCGTTTTTCTAAGGGATGCACTGGGCCGATTGTAGCAGATCACAGACTGCTGTGGCATTTTTAGTGCCACTGCTGTGGCCTGCTGTAACTGAATGACTGTCCTCCTGGTGGAGGAAAAAAATGTTGTAATGACACTGGGAAAGGAACTGTATTTAATGTGTATCAGTTATGTGATGGCTCCCAATTAATCAAGAATTAATCTGCAAATTATTTTCTTGATTATTTGATTAACTGTTGCATCCACAAATGACAGAAATTAGTGAAAAATACCTCTTCGTATTTCCTAAAGCCGTAGCTAATGTCTTCAAATAGCTGTTTATAGTGTAGAGTTATTCTCAAGCATCAAATCCACACCTACATCGAACAATGACATTTCTTACATTAAAGGTAGCTTTGACATAAGTGTGGACGGAGACAGTGGAGGAGCCCAGAATGTCCGGGGTCATGAGCGGGTTGGAGGAGAGCTGGCTGTCGTCCTGGAGCCAGGCATTGTAACGCAGACCACACATTTTAATCCTCTTGTTTGGGTCCACCGTCAGCAACTCTTGAGGAAAAAGACACAGATGATTACCTTTAGTGCTGCTAATATGCAGTGAAAAGGTGAGCCCCAGAGAGGAAGTGCTTTTCTCTTCCAGCAGTTCAACCTCTGTGAACTACTGTTTGAGTCAAAGATTCAATCAGTGATCCAAATGTAAATAAATGGTTAAGTCCACTAACAAAGGTCAAAACACAATTTCACATCCTGTCAGTCCCAAACCCCTATTTCTAAATTTTGTTCACATAAATTATATTGAGTAAAGAGGCCTTTGATTATCAGCTAAGAATCATTAAAATGCTGATGTTCATAAAGGGGGTACAGGTGTCATTTTTATGATATATGGCAATCTTGACATGAAATAACACCTGATCTCTGATCTTGTGAAAAACTAAACTCTGTTGTTTAACCCACTGGATTTGACAGTGAGTCACTAGATCCATCCTCACCTTGTATCAGGTCTTTGGCCTGCTGGGACACATTTCTCCAGGCCTCTCCTTCAAAAGAGAAGTCCCCCTGTTTGATTTTCTTCATAATTTCCTCAGCACTGGTGTGGGTCAGGCTCTTCCCCTGACACTGAAAAGGCACCTGGCCAGACAGCATGGTGTACTGCAAACAGAGCAAAACCACACAATCTGCCATCAGAACAACACGAGCACATAGTTTCCAAGCATAAATATCTACAGTGTAAATCCAAGTTAAACTGTCTGTGCGTGGCACAGAAAATGTTCCACGTTTGCTTATGTTTATATCTTGTTGCCCACAATGAACTGGGAAAGCAAGTAGGCATTAGTGTTAAAACACATCTACTGTTAAAATAACAACATGCTTTAAAAGAGCTCTTGACCGATCACGACTGCCCACATTTTTCCATTGTCATGCTGCATGTTGTTGACCGTGGTTGAACCAGCACTAAACCAAAGAGCGGTCTGTGCTCAGCTGAATGAACAGGATACTCTCACCTTGGCCTGCTTAGATCTGCCCTCGCAATTCTCATTAAAATGACAGTAGTTGGGAACAGCGCTTTTGGCAGTAGAGGATATGTCGTGCTCTGATCTCTCGCTCTCCCTCCCTCTCTGTCTCGGCACGCTTTGCTTCCAGGGCATTGTGCACACAGCTTGTCAGTAGCCATTTCATCAAAGCTCTATGAGGCACACTACTCCCATATCCCCCCAGGGGGCGACGGTGCAAAGTAGCACTACAGAGACCAGGCTCAGTACGGATGACTGGCCAACTACAGAAATCTCTCTCAACTCTCCACCCCTCTGTGTACCCTCTCCTCCTCCTTTCTACCTCTCCTTTTAATTTTCCTCCTCCACACAGAAAAAGCTTGAATTAGGATGACATTTCCGCTGCCGGGAAGCAACGTTTCGTACGAGCGCAGCCTTAACCATCTCTGAGAGCTGGGCTGGTGGCTCGTCATTCTGTGGTGAACATTAAAACTGTGTCAGCTCACCACAGGATCCTGAAGGTTGTAGTGCTGAACAAGAGAGGGAGATGAATATCATGCAAAACAGATTAACCAGAACATGCACACACATGCAAGCACACATGTCTGCACGCATACACACAAACACATACACACACACACACACACACACACACACACACACACACACACACACACACACACACACACACACACACACACACACACACACACACACACACACACACACACACACACAAAGCCTAAACTACAACCAAAGGCAGTTAAAATATCAGCTGATTGCTTAAACAGAATGGCCTGCAGCAAAATGTTTTAATCCATAAACTGGATAACATCAACAAATCAACAGTGTATGGAGCTCATGATTAAACATTAATTTGGTTTTAGAGATGCTTCAGTTAAATGTATTATGAAAAACAACTTTAAAGTGGAGCTTGGAGCTGTGGATTTTGAAAAGATTTTTATAAATTATAAATTTATATAATCAGGTCATTTTCCTGGGGCATTGTGGAAAGTGATAGTCTAAAGCGGGCCTATACATGTTAAGATTGTCCCTGAATAGGGCTAATCAATGATCTGTTATTTAGTCCTTATTAGAGCCTGTAAGATGCATCACTATCATCAAAGTGAAAATTTAATTTTGATGTGAAGCGTGATCCTTTCTTAGTGTCCTATAACTTCTATCCTGATGATATCAAATATTAAATACTGTGCTGTAAACATTGTTTACTGGGTTCAAGGGTTAAAATTGATTGGACTGTTTGCCAAGACTGCTATGTAAAATTCTGCATTTTCTTTTCCAGACAGACTAATCCTGCCAAGACTACCAACGCTGGAATTTACAGACAAAATCTGGGATTTAAATGGCGAATCCTATTCTCTTCGCATAAATGTTGGCAGATTTCAGTGCATCTTTAAAACAGATCGCTGACTAATGAATAATTTCAGCACCAGCTTCAATCCCTCATTTCCAGGCAACATGTACAAGACATTGTACAATAAGTTTTCTTTCCTCTCAATACATTTAATTTTTTAAAAAGGTGTAAGATAAAATGTCTGTCATTTTTACAACCAGAAGTGTTGATGTTTTTTTCCCCTCAGATTAATACTGAGATGATTAATGAATGTTCATGGTCCAGCTACCAGTATTGAGTTCTAACCTGAGCATGGCTCTGTCATTCCACAGCCACTCACCAGAATGACCCCCAGACTCCACAGGTCACAGGATTCATCGTAGCCGTCATATTTGAGTATCTCTGGTGCAGCGTACTGCAGGGTGAAGCAGGGAGTCTTCAGGAGCTGATTGTCTGGTGGTTTGAGGCGAGCAAAGCCAAAGTCTATGATTTTTATCTCGGAGTTCTCACTCTCGTCTGTGAAGAGCAGGTTCTATGAAGCAATTTGAGACACGGACAGCAATCATTTCTTTCTGCCTAGCAAAACTGGTCCACTCAAGAGCTTACTAAATTGGACATCAAGACTCGTCTGACCAGGTAGTTTTGACCCATGTTAGGGTGAAACAATTTTACTCTTGTTTTGCAGAAGATTGCAGAGTCAGAATGACAACTGAACAGATCATACAAAGTTCAGAAAAAGACCGTAATTCTCTTTCAAAAGCTTATGATCCACTGTCTGTCCTCATCACAAAGACACAATGTGTTCAGGCAGAAAAGAATTTCTACTAGCAGCCCTGCTGCTCCCTGAGTATATGTCTAATACCTCCGGTTTAAGGTCCCTGTGCACCACTCCTACGTCATGCATGTGACTGACGGCGGACACCAGTTTGCGCATGATGCGGCTGGCCTCTGTTTCGCTGAAATGTTGCTTTCTGCGGATCCTCTCCAACAGCTCACCTCCGCCGAGCAGCTCCAGAACCAGATATGTGTGGAGCTACAGCAAACACACCACATACACACACACACACAGAATACATTTACATTACTCATCAGCCTCTGTTACACCCACCCACAACCTTTATTCTTTCACTTGTTCTGAAATAGTACAGTGGGTGCAAACATTCCTATAAGATTTGCAATTACACAAATATTGACAAATTTGCGTTAACCAGTGTAATCTCAATATTGCTTTCACAGCCTGAACTGGAAAGTTAAAAACAGCTGAATGTTAACATGTGAATGGGTGGGTAGGAATTTTTTATTGCATAATAAATACAGCAAAAACAGCCTATCCCCAATCCCATGACGGCGAGATCAAACCGTAATGGTGCTGAGTAAAAGTGAAAGGAGCCAAACAAAGTGGGAAGGGAATAATGTGTCTGGGCAGCGGGGTAGAGTTTCTCATTAGTGCTGGGTGTGGGGAACAAAGGCAGGACGCGGCTGAGGCGAGGCAAGGCAGCACTGCTTTGATCTGGGTCACAGGCCTCTGAGATACAGTAATAACCCCACTGAGCTCATCAGGACTAAAGTGGTGCTCCTGGGCTTGAAGGGCCGGGGCTAATGAACCTGTGCACAGTCAGACACACGGACACACCTTCCCAATAACGGAGGCAAGCTACATTTGGAACATATGCGCACTTAGTTTGGGCTGAGTGTGCAGCTCGTTTAGCGACACAAGCGAATCTAGGTTGTTTTTATTCAGTAACACAAAATGGGTGTTTGTACAGCTGCAGTTTAAAAATACATTTGGTGGGAAATATCAAGCACACGTAGAGATGTTTATGGGACAATACGTGAAGAGACAGAAAAAGACCTCGAGGGCTTCCAGCATCCCCATTAATCTGCCTTGTTCCAGTTCCAGGACTTAATAAGGCTGCAGTCCCTGCAGGCTCCACAGAGAGCCATGCAAAACAGAATTTATGGTGGCAAATGCAGCCGCTGCACTGAACCTTACCTGGTCGTGGTAAATTTCATGTAACTTGACAATGTTAGGGTGGCCATCACAAAGCTTCAGGGCTGCAATTTCCCGCTGAGTCTGTGCTTCCATCCTACAGCAAACACAAGCAGATACATATATATATATATATATATACATAAATACACACAAGCACCACAGAGAGAGAAACTGACCTTAACACGGTTTCAGTCGCTATTTTTGGTCCTAACTGTCTCGGGCATTATATAGCAAATGAACAGTCAGTTTAACGTGCCAGATGTTTTATTAACTTTTTATTTTCAGTATGATATTTCTACAATATAATTTTTTGATAATGAATTTTCTTCTGCAACCCCACTGATTTGACAGTGCCGTGGACGAACAGAAAACATACTGGTGGTGTGAGTAAAGTGAGATTCACTTTCCGAACATCCCTATCCAGATTTGAAGAACATGTGTTTGTGTCAGGAGGGGCCCAGAGAGGTTCACTCTTGTCAAAGCCATAATATTTGGTGCCATGCAGTCAGTGGAGAAGTGTAGGAGTGCAGAGTAGGACTGCAGTCAACACACATGATCAAAGCTTATTTTGTAGCAGCTGGCAAAAAAACAACCTGGGTTGTGAGCACAGGTATATTTGCATTTATTTAACCAACATCTGGCAACCTTAAACAAACAAGGCAAATAAAATCTGAGAAATTCTGTTATCAAGTTAGATTATGACATTATTATTTCTAAAATCGTATTTCTTTTGTAAAATTGTGTTTACAGTTGCTTGACAACACTCCAATTTCTGTAATGGCAACAAGGAGGGTGGCTGTCTGATGTATCCAGTGAAACTATAAACACCACACAGACCTAAAAGGACCTATGATGACAAACACATCTGAGTGAGCAGGCTGTGAGCTTGTACCTCTTGCTGACAATTTTGACGGCATACTTCTGTCCTGTCTTCTTGTGTGTGCACCGTCTGCAGATGGAGAAGCTACCTTCTCCCAAAGCACTGTCCTTCAAGTCCATCTCATAACTCATATAGAAGGGTGAGTCCTGTAAAGGGTAACAGTTACAAATATATATAACATAACAAATAAATATATCAAATATAAATGTTAACCAACGCCAAAGTGTTTAATTATTCCAACTGGCCTTAATGTTATTATGTCTTTCCAGTGGAATGTTTTCTCTGGTGTGAAATATATTGATTACAGCAAACAAGAACAGATTTGATACAGTTCTGTATTCCCGATAATCACATATATGTACAGATTAAACTAATCCAATATTTATTTGAATACTTTAATGTAGGCCAATGGTACTTGGCTTGCTGGAAACAGCTTATGGTTAAGGCAGAAAAGTTTCTCAAGTACTATGTTCCTTTTTCAACATAAAGACACAATTTAAGTCTTTAACACTTTCTCAGATGTCTCAAGTATAATCTAAAGGCATATATTCAGCATTTGTATTAAACACTCCTATTTTTTTTTCTTCAAAATTCAAAAATGTCAAAGTCTCCTAACTATTGCGTTTCTACTTATACATTAAATATTCCTGATTCGACACCCGTATAAAATGGTAAACATTTAGCTGTTCTATAACCATAAAAGTTTTTGCTTTTTTAAGTATATCACAGCAGCACTCCAAGAAAACCATTTCATGAGGATCCCAGTAAACTTCTCTGGCTGTGCAATGTTATCAAAATGAATATGCATTCAGAAAGAGAGACATGGAAGTGGTAAATGTATATAGCAACCCATCTAGATTTTCCAGATTTTAATTAAGATCTTGAAATTTACCACAGAACAAGACAAGAAAGATTAACTAGCTTCCTGTTTGTGACAAGAAATGGCATAAGAACCAATGAAGCACAGTGAGTTGAAGCTTTATTGGAATTCTGAGCACCGTTTGTTGCCTGAATGCCCAGCTGAAACTGCCCCTGTCTACAGTGTGTAAGCACTAAAAGAATTAAGAAGCTATGACCAAATTTACATACAAACTTTTTTTTTTTTTTTAAATTCTAGCATTTTGCTGATTAAATACACATAGCTAAAAATGTATTTGAGCTACACTGGCATGTTGATGATTATTTACAATCCCTATCAGCCATTTAACAAATGTAAATACAAAATCCTGAAAAGGATTTGTTTGTCAAAGAGCTCGATTTCATATCGCTTAATTCAAGAGAACACAGCTACACCAGCAGGTACAAAGGATGTTGATGAGAAAGCTTGATATTGAGTCCAAAAATGTACTTCTACCTTCTAAAAAAAGCATTATGCTGCACAGATACAGTACACATGTGCACTCTGGAACAAAATTCGATAAATGAACAGGCTGAAAACTCCTGAGTGCAGTAAAACAAGTACAGTAGAAAAAAAAATTCTAGTGGAATGGAGAGGAAGGGAAAAAAACTCATCTGTCTGTGACAGCAGCCATTAGCTTAAGTGTGTTTGTGCAGGGGGATCCAAGTCCATTTATCTTACCTTCATCATGGCGCTGCGGGCCACCGCAGCGGAGCCCGGCCTCTCAGAGCCCCCACACAGCTGGACAGGGTCATCCATCACCACATTCCTCTTGAACAGGATGGAGGGGGCCATGAAAGAGTAGCCCTGCACAGAGAAACACATAAACTCTTGATGTTTACATTTTACTAGGACATAAAGGGAAGGTTGGACTATATGGACAAAAAAGGAAACTTCCTTTAATGCAATTTAGAGCCTAAGAAAAAAGATTTTTGCATTACAGACATTTATAGACACTTAATGTGTTTTATACGTTCCCATATTTACTGTAAAACTTGAAACTGTTGTGCGTTTTTCTTCAAATGTTTCCACGTCAAAGCAGCCTGTCAGCTCCACAATGAGCCCAATTCAGTTCGTTTGTGAGTGACAGCAGCTGTCCAGCTGTTCCTATTGTTAGACCTGTCATTGTGAAGCGCTGCCTGCATAATTCCAGCTGTGAGGAGCCCAGAGCTTTGAACTGGCATTAATCTCTCTCTCTCTCTCCCTTTTTCACCGACACACACACAGCTGTGTGGTATGTAGTGACAGCCATGGATGGACGGAAGGATGGATGTTGAATGAATGAGATGCCCTAAATTGCCGGGCTTGAATATTTGATTGCTCTGCTGTGAAATTACATCTTGGCGCTCTTAATGCAATTTTAATTTTGTTTTGTGAGGCACTGTGGGGGAGCAAGTGCACGGTTTAAAATTGGGATTGCTGTCGTTATCTCAGAGATTGCTAGGCTTGCAAATTATAAAGACCACAAAATTTCAGACTATGTGAATGGCAGCTGAGAGCGAAAAAAGCCAAGATGAAGTTGGCAATCAAAGACCGAAGGCGTAACCGAGACAGACGTGGTGATGCTCTCAAAGTGTAACCTTTTATTCCATGAGAGAAGCCCGTTAATGGATCTATTGATCTACCGAGCTCAAGGATCCAGAAGGCAATCAGAGTTGAAATTTCATGCAATACATCAGACAGCCATCAGCTGGCACGGAGTTGTGGGCCATATTATGGTTCAAAGCTACATCAAAAATAGTCATTCACATCTGTTACTTCAATAAGAGCTGCATATGGCAGCAATTACTTCAATAAAAGACCCTTTAGTCAATTTGAATACCAATGCACACAGACAGACTCATGTTGACTTACAGCAACCTTTTGAGGACATTCAAAACTTCACTTGATTACTTCAATTGCTGTGGAGTATGTCAAATATAGTCGCAGACAAAAAGTGGATAATGTATAATGCGATTTTTCATCCGTGTCAACATTTCACTCAGCCTGCAACCAAAGCCCAGACAAACATCGCCACAAAGCGGATGCAAATATAAATGCTGTCCTGAGCAATGACCTGCAAGGAGCACAAAGCAGTATTCTTGTCTGTAAACAACAAAACCATGAGTCACAACAAAAAAGCAGTCTGGTTTTCTAACATCCCTTCCCTCTCTCCCACCTGGAAGATGCGGTCACAGTTCTGAGGCAGAGCTGCAGGGGAGTAGGTGGGGTCCATTTCCGTGAACTCGTCTGCAAAGTTGCTGACGTCCAGCTCATCCCGAATCACTGGCTTGAATGGAGCGAGCACCTTCTTAGCTGCCAAGTCCTCCCAGTTAATTTTCTAAAGTGAGTTTAAAAAAGAAAAATATTGTTGTCCATCCCAATCCTTATTAACTTGGTTTATACAAAAATACTCAGTTTTCCTAAATGCTGCGCTCACAAAGCGGCCCCCATTTTGTATCGTTAAAGCCCACCCTGCTATTTTGTTTTTCTAAACATTGTGAAATATTCAAGACAGGCAATGAGATCCACCTGGTAAAAAGCATGTTTCTTTACGTTCTCAGCTCCATTAGGACCTGAGCCTAATCTCTTCTTTGGATCTTTGATAAGGAGTCGCTGGATGAGGTCTTTGGCCAGTGGTCCCATGTCTTTGGGGAAAGGAGGATCCTTCTTTGAAATCCTCCTGTGGTGTGTGAGACAGATATGGTCAGTGTTGCAGAGTGATTATAAGTGAGAGCTAGCTGAATACTGTGGCTGGTGATCAGGGAGAATCCATACTTGGCAATGTCTGTGTGTGAGTTCTCGTCTCCATCGACGGTGAAGGGTGATCCGCCAGTCAAAAGCTCGTACATCAACACGCCGAGGCTCCACCAGTCCACCGCCTGAAATGCACGAGAGCACCCACCCGTGACTTAGACATACCAGACTACAAGAAAAATCTCACTGGAGAGTGCACACATTCTGGAGACCAGAGAGGAAAGTCTGGACTGCTTGATTTGATTGAACAGACGAAAATAAATAAATAAATAAATAAAATTAAATAAAATTAAATAAATAAATAAAACTACAAATTACCTTGTCATGCCCAGACTCTCCTCCCTCCACAATCTCTGGAGCCATGTATTCGATGGTGCCACAGACAGAGAAAGCCCTTTCCATCTTTCCATCCAAAACACAAATGCATCAAAGGACATTTTAGGAGCCAAATATATCACAAAATACACAAGATATTAGTCTCTGCATGATGTAAAATGTCTGCAAGTGACCAGGACTATGAACTGTCCAAGACTGAAGCCCATGAAAAATTCTCTATAAAATTAAACAGACATTATTTAAAAAAGCAATCAATCAATCCACTGCACATGGAAAAATGCTATTAGAGAAAATATTTTTAAAGGCCTTGAAGAGGATTTTTTTTCAAAACTATTAAGAGAACAAACTAATAAGTAAGTTTTGATTATAAATTTAGCTTCCAACTTCCTTTGCGCTCCTTACTGATAAGTTTAACGATTAAGAAGTTTTAACACATATCATTGAGACATATTGTACCTGATCAAATTCCTTACTGAGGCCAAAATCTGTGAGAACTATATGACCATTTGAATCCAGTAGAATATTCTCAAGTTTCAGGTCCCGGTAGACGATCCCAAGCTGCACCAAGAAAATGACAGAGGGGCTTTGACATGTGAAAGGAGAAAGCGATAACTTCTTAACAGACAAGACAGTTTGATTGTATGGAATCTAGGGGTTACCTTGTGTAGATGCTCCAGAGCCAACACAATCTCTCCACTGTACAGGGCTACTTCCTGCTCCTTAAACCGCACCCTTTGCACCAAATGTGTGAAGAGCTCTCCACCATTCACGTAATCTGTAACGAAAGATATCATGTATGTAACGTTTCATCCAAAATAATATCTTGTTCTTCTACAGGGACAGGCAAATGCTTCATGTAGATTTTTATTTATAAAGATTCAGCTGCTTAAAATCTGTTTCTTTCACTGGGTGAGTAAACATAACACAGAAGTGGAAATGTGTAAAATGTCCTAACCGAGAATGAGATGCAGCTTGGTATCCGTCTGGAAGGCATAGTGAAGTGTGACGAGGAATGGAGACTGTCGGATGTGCTCCAGCACTTGCCGCTCTGTCCGTGTGTGTTCAGCAGTCTTTGCCTTTTGTACAATAGTGGCCTTCTTCAAAACCTTCATGGCATATAGCTTTCCTGCATCATGACCACTCACTTTCCTCACCAGGAACACCTTGCCATATGCTGGTGGTTCAAATAAACAAAGACAGAGGGCAAAGTTCAGTGTAGAGCAAGGGCTTGAACAGAGGTGACTGGTATGATGTGCTTGTCCTTCCAAAAAACACAATATCAGATGTTCAACAGAGGAAAACAGTGTTACTCACCTCCTGTGCCCAGCACCTTTAATAGCTCAAAGTTTTCAATGCCCACCCTCTCTACATGGCCCGTCAGGTTGGCTGAAGTCAGAACAGAAATAAGAAAAAAATTAGCTTTTATTACTCATGTTCATGTAACGATACAAAGGTGGCTTGAACGACAAATTACACAGATACTCTAACAAAAATAACAAAAAATACTGCACTTATGGCCTTAATGGTCATTACCTCTGAGAAACATTACGTGTGAAAGTATATTTCAAATCTCAAACACCTCCACATCTCACAAAAATACAGTTAGACAACCCACTGAAGAATTAGCATGACCTACAAGCCATTTGCTAACAATTGAAAAATACTATGTAATAAAACCAAGACATTAAAGATCTGAAAAGGTACAAGTTGTGGTTGCCGACTGTAGAGTAAAAATTTAGGGTTTGATTCATTTAGAAAAACGTAGCTCTTAAAACTTCCTTTAATCTTGATCTTCTACAGCAGAGCTGTTCCTGCTTCTAATCAGCTGACTTTTCAACAAAATTTTGCAACAAAATTATCAGCCTGTGGTCAAAATCAGTGAAGCCATTCCTGTTCCCTATTCAGAAGTGTCGAGATAGCCAAGTTGTAAATACTTTGAGACCTATCACCTATCATTTTAACCATTTTTTCCAACAGCAGTGGACCTTGCATGGCCCCCAGGGGGTACATTACATCACCGTACAGTCCTCTATACTTTTTCTTTACTAAATGGTGCCTACCCACTAATAGCGTATTCTTGTATTATAATGCAAAGAGAGTCTCACTCTCTTTGCTTTGAGAAACATTCCAGCGAATAAAACCAAACTCTGCAAGGCTAAAAAGCTTGGAGAACAGAGCTTTAAACTGGAGGATCAATTATTTAAAACACTGGACCAGTTAAAGAAAGTCTGGGTAGTTACATGATTCGTAGCTGAATGAATGGTCAATAGCAGTAACACTGGTAGCACTGGGCATCTTACAATGGTAAATTTGCATAATGGAAAAAAGAGCAAGTACTGCAGAGAACACATGCATAATCATTAGACTTCCTGCATGTAAACAAAGATTTAAAAATAACAAGTCATGCTAAAAAGCTTCTAATATGCAACGGTATTAAGCAATCTCATATGCAACCGCAAGCAAACATGCCACATTAACCAGCAAAAGGTCATTATATTCAATCAAGGATTTTCAGTGAATTCAGCATGCACTGTCACTGACTTCTCGTGTCTTTCTAAATCACGGGCTCCCGGTACAGCTGACTGAGCATTGCACGCTCTTAGACTTGCACATCCATTGTAGTGAAAACATTCCTTCTGTCTCACACTCTGGAAATGGGCTACTGAGCAATTAAAGCAGCCGATTTCATCTTTGCATGTTTCTCCTGTTACACGCGAGAAGAAATGACGCAACTATTGGGCAATTCGAGTGCAAACTGTGTCATTTCAAAACAACAACACTGTCCTTCAAATTTAAAGTCAGAGGTTCAGGTTGCATAACACCCTTGTCAAGCTCACCCTGCCAAGGCCATGTTTGATTTTGGTGTTTATTAATAGACTGACAGAGGTGTCCAACCAGATGATGCCTTACTGCTAGACAAGAGGAACCTCTTCAGTTTACAGGTGGGACATATCGATGTTCCTCAACATAAAAAATTACAACTTTCAAATTTCAACAAACCACTGTGGATGAATGGATTAACTTTTTTGTGTAAAGCATTGAAAGAACTATGCCTTAATTTACTCTGTTTAAGTTCGGGAATTATAGCAATTATGTGCACTGTAGTATATTTTAGCAATTTTGCAAACAAACATTTTTGATATCTTGCAGGAAGATTAGGACTGAAAGGCACACTGATCACTTATGCACTGATATTGCTGATTCAATTTGCTTGAGAAGAGGAACTTATCAAATGCTACAGCACGGGTGCAAAGTAGGGTTAAGTTGATACAGGGGCTAAAATGTTGTGTGAAATATGACACACACAAAAAAACGAGCGCCAGTGACAACTAGACAGACTGCATATTTAGGGCAGGGCAGTAAATGGGGGTGCAGCATAGTCATGTTGCAGCCTGAACAGCGCTACTGTCTTTATAAACCAGTTGCAGCCGAGGCAGTGTTCAACTTCATTCAGCAACCTTCTGCACTGAATCAGACGACCTACAACTCTACTCAGCACAACCACTGAAGTCTCAGTTATAGGTAGTTTTAACAGTGACTGGAACTGTATTTGCTGTTGATGCTTTTTGGAGTCATGCCAATACTACTTCTCTTCCTCGTACCATCATTCTGTAAACTAATTCCAACAAAAACAAAAGCCAGAAAAAATTCAGCACAGCCGTCACAGTTTCACCTTGAGGATGGCACAGATTGAACAGTGTAAAGGTAACAGGGCTAGCCAAGAGACAGATGCATTTACCTGTCTGTCGTTTGACATAAACCAACAGTTGAGGTAGACCTCTGTCTGCTGTGCACACTGAAACCAAGCTAACGTTAGCTCTTGTGATTTGTCAGCACTGCAGCTGCGTCTGCTCTTAATTGGCTAAGAAGAAGATAGCTGTGACCGCTAACAAATCCAGACAATAACAGGAAAACCAACTCGTTTAGTAATTAACGTTAAGTTAAGGCGTTGACAATGGCATAAACTTAGTCAAATCTATGTCTGATTTCACCTAGTTACACGTTAACAACTGGCTTAAGCTAATGTTATTAACTGGGTTGACCACGGTTATTAAGTGGCAGTTAGCTAACGTTAGGAAAATGGTTAGGTAACAATAGTTTGCGTGAGTTAGCAGTACCGTTACAAGTAATGAGGACAGTCGGCTAACGTTAGCCTTCCTCTGCCATTTTTGGACTTGAGTAACGTTAATGTTAGCGCTCACTACAAGCGCCCATTGACAGTGACAGTTTGCTCCTCAGAGCTAGCCAGCTAACATTTCTCCCCTTGACACGTGTCTCCAAAAGATAAATGCCAATTAAAATGTACCGCATTAAGAGTTTAACCGGCTCGCAGCTAACTTACCATTTTTCAGCTCATGTTTCACAGTAAACAGGTCACCTTCTCTGGAAGATCCCTCCATCGGGGATGGCATCGTAATTTCGTGCTTCAAAGATGCTTTTCAGACAAGGTTCGGTTCACCTCGCGAGCTAGTTTCCAACAGGAACATGTAGAAAATAAAATATCTAGCAAGAGAATTAAATGCCTTTGAGTTATGAGCTAAACTTGACAGATATATAAGCAGAATCTTGCTGCCAAACGTAGCAGACAGCAAGCCCAAAGGAAACACTTGCTTCTTCCAGCACACCACCACTACCACTATCTTCGCAACCAGGCAGTCCCTCTTCGCTGATTGGTGTTGCTATGTGAAAATCTGACCTCTGATTGGATCTTTTTGTGTTAGCGACACACAGTCCCGCCTTCCTCAAAAGACTGGTGCTGCCTTCACATGTGCCTCGTACAACATCATGTCAAAGGTTAGAACTGTAAAAATGGAAGCGCAATCAATTGCACGCAAAACGATACTTCTAAATTCAAAACAGAGAAGTGACTTTAACGAAAGGAACTTTACCGATGTGCCTTATTTTAGCACAATATTGAGGCACTTTCATTTCACATTACTCTAAAATACTACTCGTGTACATTTTACAGGAAAATGTTGTACCGATTATTCCACTACATTTATTCTAAAGACATAGTTACTAGTTTGAAGATCAAAAATGCCTGTGGTGCATTTTCACTAGTGCTGCTTCAGTAATTCTAATCAGATGATAATTATTAATGGTATAACACTTGCTACTTATAATTAAGTAAAATATGCCATTACTTCGTCCACCACTGCACAAGAGCCCAACAACTCCTGGGAACATTTGTTTCGCCACAGTTGGTGTTTTCATTTGAGGCAGCAGAGAGATATGTTCATTTTACATGGAGTCTTATACGCTTTGAACCTCTACCTAAAAAAAATGCAAAACAATGCAAAGTGCTGCTGGTGATGAATGGCCATATTACTAAAAGGAATTGAGTTTTATCATCAGTCTGTAACTATCTCTGTCCAATCTAAAACCTGAAGAAACTTCATGGACGTTCAACATTAAAGCAGCTACATTGCACCCCGTGTATAGTGTATGTCTAGGTGCCATTTCCCAAAGAGAAGTCCATGCAATGTAGTTCACCAGTTTGTACACGGGGTGTCACCTTTGCGCTGTGCTCAATATGGAGTAAAGGTCACTCAGGTGCCAGGTGTCACTGGACAGAAGGTTCAGGGACAAACAGTCTTTGACTGAAAAGGGTCAGAAAAAAAGTAATCTGATGGGAGATGGTTATATGTTTTGCGACTCGAATTTTAGTTCACTTTTCAGACTTTTCTTAAATCTTTTTCTGCTTTATGTAGTGAGAAAGAGTTTGCTGTGAATATAACTAAAGTTTATTTATTGAGGTTACTAAGGTTACTAAAGGTTGAAAAAAAATAATACATATATACAAAATACTATGGTACAAATCATATGCCCCCACAGCAGCTCTTTTTTTTATTTTGAGAATCCCTATAGTTACAGATGGATGTAAAGCAAGGCTTCACCTTTTCAAACTTTCATTTATATGGAAATTATTTGCCCTAAATCAATGCAAAATCAGGTAAGTGAAAGTTAAGGATGAATGAAACCTTTTTTTCCCCCAAAAATTCGTGGATGAAGGCTCATTAACTGAAGACCTGATTGAAGATCTGATTTCTACCTCCGCCGTGTGGAAGCATGATGCTGTTGCATTCATTCAGTGTAATAATAATTTTTACGGCACATTTGAAACGGCAACAGTGTCGCATACTTAACTGAAAAAATATATATTCTTTAAAAATAATTTCAATAACACAGGGAATTTATAACTAAAAATATTTTTCATTTCATGGCATGTTAAGGAAGTGGCCGTGTTGAGAACCGTTTTGTTGTCCTTGAACGTCCAATGAGCTGCGAGTCCCTCAGAATCAGCCAATGGTGTGCGGGCAGTTTCAATGAGCGCCAATCAGCGTCTAGTCCGATTGATCTGGTTTTCAGGAAGTGGCATAGAGTCACCAATCCTGCTTTCTTACCCATGATAGCACACTTGACAGCGAGCTAGTTAGCTTCACTTCAGACTCTGCTGACTGACCTCCGCTCCCAACATGGCTGGTGTTCGAGCCCTTGGTGTTCTTTCAAGATTGACATCAAGGAGATATGCTCTCTGCATAGGTAAAAACTGCACGTGTTTAAATTGTAAAACATAAAGAAAAGCAGCGCGTTGAATGATCCTGGAAATACGGGGTTTGCCGAGTGCCGCAGAGGGGTGATTAGCTTGTTAGAGTAGCTATTAGCTCCGAGGAATGCTATGCAGAAATGTGTGGTGGTGCATCATAAAACACGATAGTATTGTTTTTTCAGCAAACATATATGTCAGTGAAAGTTTTGTTAAGAAGTAGAACGCTTTGTTTTTGCGAGCGAAGTTAAGTGTAAACTTATTATCTGTACTAGTCAGCTGCTACGGAATCATGTAAGTCAGGGAGGGAGGGAGGGGGGTGGCTCTTAAAATAAAAGGTTGAAATCAAATTGTCTGCTTTCACTTTTGCCTGTAAAATGTCCCTGTCACCGCAGTTTAGACAGGCTTTAGACGGTTTAGATAAGGATTTGAAGACTTGTGCCATTCATTCGCCATTGTGATGGCCACTTTCTGTCTCCGTGGTAGGCGGGGAATCTAGGTGAAGGGTCATTTTCCACTGGATTGCACAGCATGGCCGAGACCATCTGAGGTCATAGCAATATTATGTGCACGTCTCATGTGCATGTCATATATATGTTGTACGGGGACATTTTTTGTGGATTCAGTTTTTAGTGCTTTTTTTATGTGCTGCAGATTGGATGACTTATAAAGCAGTTTAAGACAATGGTTGTAATTTTATATTGTTTACTCTTTTTTCTTTTCCTTTTTTTCAGGCAGTAATTTTCGCACCTTCTCAGTAGCTCCTGCCATGCTAGGTAATTCCAAAATCACTACACATTTAAATAGAATATGTTTAAAAATAGGTCACCCTGTCCTGTGACACAATTGTGTTTTCACTGTACATTATCTCTCCTCTCTATTTTTAGCCCGTACACATGTGAACTATGAAGTCAAGGGCGATGTTGCTGTTGTACGGATCAATGACCCAAACTCTAAGGTGTGAGCTCATAAAAAAATGAATGTGACAGTTTTCACGTCTGGGGTGAAATGTGGACCTAACGGTCATTTCTCCTTCCAGGTCAACACCCTGTCAATCCAAATGCAAAAGGAGATGGCAGAAGTTATGAATGAAGTGTGGGCTAATGATGTTGTTAAAAGTGCTGTTCTCATCTCCTCAAAGCCCGGGTGCTTCATTGCAGGAGCTGATATTAAGTAAGTCATTTTGTTAATTGTCTGAAACAACAAAAAATTAGCTCATCTTATTTTATGTATCCTTAACATTCAGATCCTCTGTGTCTCTGAATGATATGTCACAGAGGTTTGTCATGTCTTGGATTTTGTGGATTTCTTATTATACACTCTACATTTGTTAAAGTATGATCCAGGCCTGCAGCAATGTAGAGGAGGTCACCAAACTTTCTCAAGAAGGGCAGAAGATGTTTGACCAGATTGAAAAATCTCCAAAGCCTGTTGTTGCTGCCATCAATGGCTCCTGCTTAGGAGGAGGCCTAGAGGTAAACAAAAACTATTTCAGCAACCAACTATATGTTTGACTTTGTTGGAAATATTTGAATAGAATGATTGATAATTATGTATTATTTAATGGGTTCGTTTTGTATTTCAGTTTGCCATTGCCTGCCAGTACAGAATTGCAACAAAGAGCAAGAAAACAGTTCTTGGTACTCCTGAAGTAATGCTGGGTCTTTTACCGGGAGCTGGTGGTACGCAGAGACTCCCCAAAATGGTTAGTACTGAAATTCTATTTGAAGAATTTCTGTGCATTTCTAATTCCTTCCTGTTTTTTTATGCAAAAATATGTGTGTGTGCCTCTTGGAGATTGCTGCACGGTTTAAGTGTTATAAATACAAAAACCATACAGTAAGATCAGATAGTGTACAGGATGATTCAAAGCATGGTCTGTGAAAGCATCCTATAATAGTTATAACATGGTAGTTGCATCAGACCTCAGATAGCTACACTATAATGCAGAATAATCTGCTTAATGCTCATAATTGGTTTAAGATGTTTACAAGCATCTTTAAGGCCCCACACACAGATTATGACCCCCTGCCCATCACGTTTACTTTCCAGCAACCCCGTCCTTCAAAGCTCAGGATTATGACTAAGCATAACATATGTTCAGAGCTTGAAAAAATATCACATTTGTGCATCTTTCTTATGTACCATAAACATTACAACACTTTCTTAATATTGATAATAATTCATTCTTACATATGTTGTTTTAATTTTAGGTTGGTCTACCCAGTGCCTTTGACATGATGCTAACGGGAAGAAATATCCGAGCAGATAAAGCCAAGAAGATGGGGCTCGTCGACCAACTCGTAGACCCTCTAGGTAAAACAGCTATCTTGACTAACATAACGGAAAAACTGCTTCAAACTGGTATTGGTATTAGTAAGTATAAAGTTGTGGTCTGTACACTTTGTGTATAGGATTGTGCATGAGCTGGTATTTAGGATGAAATTAAGATTAATAATGATTTTTTTGTGTGTTATTTCTGCTTGTATTCTAGGACCTGGACTGAAGAGTCCAGAGGAAAGAACAATAGACTACCTCGAGGAAGTTGCCATTGAATGTGCCAGAGGAATCGTCAACAAGAAGATCGCTCTCCGCAAAGAGAAAGGCACAATGCAGAGTAAGTTGTGCTGCATTTGCTGAGGCTCTTTGTAGTCACATGAGTTAGTTTCATCACTGATTAAAAGAAATACTACATTAAAGAGTTGATGTTCTTTTTCCATAGAAATTCAAGACTACATTATGAGCCTTGGGTTTGTGCAGAATCAAATTTACAAAACTGTCCATGGTAAAGTTATGAAGCAAACCAAGGGACTTTATCCAGCACCCCTGAAAATCATTGAAGTAAGTAAAAGCTCGTTCTGAGTAAAAACTTTGTACAGCTATATTTGACTATCTGGATGGCAGTAGTTAAATACTATTTAAGTGATTATTCAATTGACAGAGAAATAATGAATGCCTGCTTTAAATTTATGTTTAATTTACTTGCCAAAGCTTGTCAGATGTGAATAACTGGTGTGAGAAAACCTGTTGTAGACTTCATGTCTCTTTTGTCTTCTCTACTTTGTCAGTAATCGTAGAATGTTGTTAGAAATTTGGTCTCATATTTATCATGAATCGAAATTTAACTGTCATTTGTTGACATTTTCTCCTCTCAGTGTGTGAAGACTGGAGTAGAACAAGGCCCTGTTTCTGGATATTTAGCTGAGTCTCAGGTATATGTTGTTGGCCTATATCACAGACAAATTTAGTATTCACAGTAGTGCCTTGTGTAGTTGAACATCACCAATTTCCATTCTTGTCACAGAATTTCGGTCAGTTGGCTAAAACCTCAGAATCAGGGGCCCTGATTGGTCTCTACCACGGCCAAGTTGCGTGCAAGAAGAACCGCTTTGGAACGCCACAGAGAGAAGTGAAGTGAGTGTACATCACTTTCACATACAGATCTTGTGTGTGATGTGGACATGCGCTTCCAGACCAGTTGATTTGGTCATGGTTTAATACTTGCAAGACAGTGTCTGGTACTCATGTTGATATATCAACACAGACGTCAAACACTTATCTTGCGTCTTTGCTTTGCTGGTCTGAAGGAAGTATGAGAGTCTTAGGATCAGACTTCCTGTTATTTACTATTCTCCATTTCTTTTTTAGGTAGTAAATATATTTTCTGTCTTTGTTATTTATCACTAGGACTCTTGCCATCTTGGGAGCAGGTCTGATGGGGGCAGGTATTGCCCAGGTGACTGTGGACAAAGGTGTACACACAATCCTGAAGGACACCACTGTGGCTGGACTGGCCAGGGGAGAGCAGCAGGTTTACAAAGGGTGAGTTCTCTAAGGATGATTTGGCCTAAAAAATCTAAAAAAAATGCTTTTGTTATTGATTTCACAGTATGATGGGTAGTAGAATGGGGAAAAAAATTGCAGCAGATTTATGTGGTCATATTTCACTTCAGCTAGCCCTTTTACACTTTGAGCTGCTTCACCTACAAGAATCAAAACAGCAGGTGTGCTTGGAGACGCCCACGTAGTCTGTGAAGCCGAGACCTTCTGCTTTGCTCGTGTTGTTGTTCTTGCATTGTTACAGTAGGGCCTTATGTTTTTAAAAAAAGGCTTTAAATGTGGTAGATACAGTTACAGGTCTAATGAACCTAAAGCTTTCAAATCTTCTTTAAAATATGGTATTTGAAAGTAGTTGTACATTTTGTAGGATAAATGTGTTGGACAATGAAATGCGTGTGTCTGTACAGTGATGAATCATTCGAATTTTATTTCTAACAAGGCTCAATGACAAGACCAAAAAAAAGAGCATCACGTCATTTCAGAGGGACTCCACACTGTCCAACTTGACCGGCCAGCTGGACTACAGCGGCTTTGACAAGGCTGACATGGTTATTGAAGCTGTGTTTGAAGACATTAACATCAAGCATGCAGTCCTGAAGGAGGTGGAGGCTGTAAGTGTGACTGAAAAGAGGCCTGTGCTACAAAGAGAATGTACTCATAATAGTCACATAGTTTAGCTGTGACTTTGAGCTAACAAACATTTGCCTGCAGGTGGTCCCCCCTCACTGCATATTTGCCAGCAATACATCTGCTCTACCCATCAAGGAAATCGCTGCTGCCAGCAAGAGACCAGACAAGGTCTGTACTTCGGAGCTTTGTCATTTAAAAATCCTTTTCTGCTTCTAACTTCAAAGAGACAGTGTTGCTGAATATTGTCTCTGTATCCATAGGTGATTGGAATGCACTACTTCTCTCCAGTCGACAAGATGCAGCTTCTGGAGATTATAACCACTGACCAGACGTCAAAGGACACTACGGCCTCTGCTGTAGCAGTCGGCCTGAAGCAGGGCAAAGTCATCATAGTTGTTGGGGTGAGTTTTAGTGTCATGTTTAAAATATTCACAATGAAATGTCTAAAAGACATCAAATGACCAACAGTGGAGCTGTAAGACACTGAATGTGATTCAGCAAAAATATTTATCACAGTAGTAGCTTGTGTTAATACAGTTTAACTGCACTGCAGTCATATATTACACAAATGTCTTTGCAGGATGGACCTGGATTCTACACGACAAGGTGTTTGGCTCCAATGTTGGCTGAAGCTGTACGAGTTCTTCAGGTTAGTGGTATTACAGTACAAACTGTTGCTGTGGATACTGGGTTTGTTATGTACCAAGATGGACAGAGTCAGTTCACTTGAGCAAAGCATATTCATTACTTAAAGATAGCTGTTATACATTCTGTATGCCTAGTGTTAATTAATCCACTGTGCACTTAAAGGAAGGGGTTGACCCCAAGAAGTTAGATGCACTCACCACGAGCTTCGGGTTCCCTGTGGGTGCAGCCACACTGGCTGATGAAGTTGGTATTGACGTAGCCGCCCACGTGGCAGAGGATCTGGGCAAAGCTTTCGGCTCTCGCTTTGGCGGTGGAAATGTGGATGTTCTGAAAACCATGGTGGACATGGGATTTAAGGGTATGGGTGGTCACACTGAATTGTGCCTTACTTTTAGTTGGATGAAGTTCTTCACTATATAAGTATTTAATCCTCACTTTTATTTCCCCTCAAGGTCGCAAATCAGGAAAGGGTTGCTACATCTACCAGCCAGGACTAAAGTCCAAAGATGTCAACCCAGATATTGGAGACATCCTTGAGAAATACAAGATGACACCAAATCCCTCTGTGTAAGCTGACACTGGACCAATGCAGCAGTTTAAGTCACTACTCACCTCATCTTATACAAAATTACTATTTCATAATACATTCTTTTAACTTACATTTTGTCAAAAATTTTCAGTTTTTTTCTTTTTAAATACACAAAACCTACTGAGCTTTTGATATATTACTAATGTTAAATTTTAACCTGTTAAACCACTGAAATGCTCTGTTCTTACTTGTGAATGTTTTTACAGTTCATCAGACTCTGATGTGCAGTACAGGCTTGTTTCTCGATTTGTCAACGAGGCCGTGCTGTGTTTGCAAGAGGGTATCCTGAACAACCCTCTGGAAGGAGACATCGGGGCTGTGTTTGGGCTGGGATTCCCTCCCTTCCTCGGAGGTCAGTTTTAACCTTAGTCATAGTCATCTGAGCAGCTTATGCTCGGTGTCTGTATGCTCAGAGTATTACCTCCCTAAAGGGTCTCTTTTCATGTTTCATGATAATTTGAAATCTAATCTAATATCTCGCTCTCTTCCAGGACCTTTCCGTTTTGTGGACACCTTTGGTGCTGGCAAACTGGTGGAGAAGATGAGGACATATGAAGCTGTCTACGGAAATCAGTTCACACCTTGCCAGCTCCTTCTGGATCATGCAAAGGATCCCAGCAAGAAATTTCACAAGTGACCGACTCACCACGTGTGCCAGTAGCTAATAATAAAACTCTCGCCTGCCACTAGAATGTAGAAACATTTCTATGAGTGGAGGCAGACATACATGAATATATGCTCAGTTGTCAGTTTATTAAGTACACCTAGCAGAAACTGATGCCCTGCAATAAATGCTGTCTTCATGAAGATTGCAATGTTAAGTGTTGAAAGTTTCAACTGTATGATGATTTTGGAGGCTTGTGGTGCAGTACTGCATTAGCATAGAGGTGTTTTTGTCATTTAGTCTACCATTGCTGATATACACAGAGTGCACAAAGGGCTCCAAAATGATCAAACAGTGGAATTAATAATATATATGTATAAACTGATCATTATAACCTTCATGAAGGTAGCTTTCATTGCAAGACTGTTGTATTACAGTAGACCGCATTAGTTTTAATAATCTGACAACTGAGGGTATGATATCAGCAAAAATTGATGATGTTTTTTTTATTCTTTAACTTTAACATTATTGATTTACTTGATGGTGTATAGATTAAGAAGCATATGAAGCCTAATTATTCACACATTGCATATGTAAAGACACTGTAGAGGCAAAAAAATTAAAATATTTTCCAACTGGCAAATTAATTTTTCATTACTGATGAATGTCTACCAGTATGCATCAGCAAGTGTCTTTCTTTTTTTTTTTGTACATTAAAGATTTTCTGGCCTGGTTTGAACGGTGATGTAAATGTGAAGCTTGAATAAAAATGTTTTTGTTATTGAATCGTACCTGTTTTTTTGACTCTCTAGGTGCGTTCACGTGCCAGTTAGAGGGTAATTTATCACGATTACGGAATTAGACCATAGCTGTGGAGCATGCGAAGGTTTGCTCAAATCCAATTCGCTGCGCAGGTCACATGTCTGATTTCCATTGTCCGCAGAGCAGGGTGTGTACCGCGGGGAGGCTGTGTGGGCTGGGCCGGGCTGCCGGGGTGTTTTTCTTCAGCAGCATCCTTTTAACATCTTGTGACATCGCATCCTTTTCCGAGGGATGCTCAGGGCGGAGGAGACGGGGGTTCATGTGGGTGAGAAAAGCGGCTCAGACTGGCTCACATGAGGTGTGTCTGTCTGCCTGACGCTCCCGGTTGCACCTGTATGGAGAAGGAAAGGCGCAATATCGTGGCCGCCGCCCGAGATGATGGCTTTTTAACGTGGTGAGGACAGTTATGCTTTTTGATTTTTGACCGAAATGTCTAAAACCAAAAACTGCGAGGCGGTCAGGGTGGTGGTCCGCTGCCGGCCATTCAGCAGGAGTGAGAAGATAGCGGATTGCGAAAACATTTTGGAGATTGATGACAAACTGGGGCAGATCACCGTCATTAACCCGAAGGCACCACCTGATGAGCCGATGAAAGTGTTCACGTTTGACTCTGTGTACGGCTGGGATTCAAAACAAAGCGAAATTTATGATGATGCGGTGAGACCTCTCGTGGAGTCCGTGCTGCAAGGCTTCAATGGGACCGTGTTCGCCTATGGACAAACCGGGACAGGTAAAACACACACCATGCAAGGGGGTTCAAACGACCCAGAGAGCAGAGGGGTTATACCAAACTCATTTCACCACATTTTCACACAAATATCCAGAAGCCAGAATCAGAAGTACCTGGTGAGGTCATCATACCTTGAGATCTACCAGGAGGAGGTCAGAGACCTGCTGTGCAAAGATAACAACAAGAAACTTCAGCTTAAGGAAAACCCAGACTTTGGAGTTTATGTGAAAGATTTGTCCTCAGTGGTGACAAAGAATACCACCGAGATCGAACATGTGATGAACATAGGCAACCAGTCCAGGTCTGTGGGGTTCACTAACATGAATGAACGCAGCTCCCGGTCTCATGCAATTTTTGTCATAACTGTGGAGTGCAGTGAAGTAGGGCCAGATGGTGAGGACCACATCCGTGTTGGGAAGCTGAACATGGTCGACCTGGCAGGCAGCGAGCGCCAGAGGAAGACAGGCGCTAAAGGGAAGCAACTGAAGGAAGCAGCCAAAATCAACCTGTCTCTCTCAGCACTGGGGAATGTGATTTCAGCTCTGGTGGATGGGAAGAGCACCCACATCCCATACAGAGACTCCAAACTGACCCGCTTGCTCCAGGACTCACTGGGTGGCAATGCAAAGACTGTCATGATAGCAACAGTGGGACCCTCGCACAAGAATTTCGATGAATCCCTGGCCACGCTCAGGTATGCCAGCAGAGCCAAGAACATTAAGAACAAACCTCGGATTAATGAGGACCCCAAAGATGCCCTGCTGAGGGAGTTTCAGGAGGAGATTGCACGCTTGAAAGCCCAGCTGGAGGAGCAAGGGATGCTTGCAAAGGAGAGGAGGAGGAGAAGGAACAGTAAAAGACTGAGTAAAAGTATGGCTGGTATGGACGAGGAGATCCTTAAAGAGAGGGATGCAGAGGTTTGGAAGGCTGTTCAGGAGGAATCAGATGTGAAAGATTACATGAAAGAGGGAGGTGACATCCCCAAGAGCCTGACCTGCCAGGGAAGCTGTGAGAAGTTCAGGCCCCTGAGCGAACACAGAAAAAGTGTGGAGGACATGCAGTGGGATCAAGATGCTTTGGAGAAGATCATAGAGAAATATAAGGTACTGCTGAGGATCGCATGCTTTGTTATTAAACAGGGCAGTGTCTGATGAATGTGACTCTGGTGGAACAAAAACAAAACTGCATGAATAATTAATTGACTGTCTTTGTTCACAGACTATGGAGAGCAAACTGTTAATTGGAGGAAAGACTGTAATTGATCACACCAATGAACAACAAAAAATGCTGGAGCTGAAGAGGCAAGAGATTGCAGAACAGGTAATCTGTAGTTTATAAAAACAATAAAGATTAATTTTTTTCAAATGCAATTACTGGCTTTCTGAACTCACACACAAAGATGTCTGGAACCTGACTTGACATTTTAAAGGGTGCATTCAGCTTTAACTGAGCTAAATGTTTTGTCTTTGATTTGCAGATAAGACGAGAGAGGGAGATCCAGCAGCAGATGATGCTGCAGGATGAGGAGACTTTAGAAATGAAAGAAACATTCTCCTCCCTGCAGCAGGAGGTGGAACTAAAGACAAAGAAGCTGAAGAGGGTAAGATGACTCACCCGCTGATGTGTTCCAATGTCATTATCACAAAAGCAGTTAACCATTATTTTATCAGTTAATCTTATTTGCAAGTAGGTATCCTTTTGTTTTTTAAGACAGATGTTACCAGGAGAGGTAGCACTTATGAGTCTAGCTTTCTCTGGACAGATCTTTTGCTTTCTGGTGTTTAGGAATAATTTAATTGATCATTTCTGGTTGGCAGACAACATTTTTCTACTTGTATCTTGATTTAGGCCATTTGTGCAATTTTAATGCAGACATTTATCTACTATGCTTTAGTGACGCTAGCAGTTAATATGTCCCTGTACTGTACAGTTGTATGCCAAACTACAGGTGGTGAAGGGGGAGATGAAAGATGTCATTGATGAACACATCATGACCAGACAGGAGCTTGAACAGACACAGAATGAGCTAACCAGAGAACTCAAGTACAAGTAAGTGCATTACATTTAGTACATGTTGCACATATTCACACCAACAACACATTTCACATGGCCTTGCTTCTTCAAGCTTGCTGTATTCACAGTCATCACGCAAATATTTCAAGCCTGTTTGCTTGTATCCAGGATTATATACAGTAAATGCAATAAACAGCGCTTTTAATATTCTATTAACTACGGTTGTACTGTACACTGGAATATTATTAATGTGTCTCATTCTGTAGAAATTGTTTTTTTCATGTATTTTTTGTGGTATTGATGAAAAGCTTGGGGAGACCTCAGCTGACACATACTTGTATTGCATATTGCAGATATCTCTTAATTGAGAATTTTATACCTCCTGAGGAAAAGAACAAGATTATGAACAGGCTGCACTTTGACAGTGAGGAGGATCAGTGGAGACTCCAACCGGTCATTCCATCGGAGAGGTCAGTGAATTGATTTCACAAAGTTGACATGAGATACTGTAAGTGATATGCTGAAGAGAGATAGAAACCCTCAAATCTAATTGTAAATCAGCACTGAAAAATACAACTATCTACTAAGACTGTAATGCAAAGAATCTGTATATTCTAGTATATTTTGTAAGGTGTTAAATGTGCAAATATTCCCTCTTTACCACTGGAAAAAACATTCACTTCATTGCAGCTGTTACAGTTCTTGTGACCTCCATTTGCCACACCTGAATGCACCTGCACATTCCTTCTCTAAGCTTTCTGTGAAATGTGGGAAATCAGTAACAGAAGTATAAGTAGATAAGGTTCACTGAAGAAAAGTTTGCATGGCAAAAAATAAATTCACTAAAAGATCATTAAGAAAAGTCACAGATAGGTGATACAACAGAGTTTACGTTTGTAAACATTTTATCTGATCATAGCATTTTTCAAAGTTTTTGCATTGTTGTGAGATGCTACCACCAGGGGACGACAAAGTCAGAATTTTTCCAACCAGTGTCAGCCTCACACTGACAGACTCTAACCTTACATGCTATAGATAATTTATGTATTCTGCCTTTCCAAGAAACAGACATATATTTTTTTTCTACAAAGGAACCCAGACACCTTGGCCTCCTTGATTCTTTTTTTCTTTCTTTTTAAACAACATGGCACAAGGAAGCTAATAGGAGAGATTTAGACAAAGTATTTACCTGAATCCAAACTTTTCCTTTCCCACGTCTCTATCCCAGTGCACCCACTCAGGTCAAGAGAAGGCCTCTCTCTGCTGTGGGATACAAGAGGCCAATCAGTCAATATGCACAGATGGCTGTTGCCACAGCAACTGGGGCCCCATCTAGATACCAGGTCAGTGCTTGGACATTCACGAGGACAGTCGTGAAACGTACGGCAGAGATAGACATGTGAAATATTGATCTTACGCACCATATTTCCATGTTCAAAGACGCCTTCTGTGCTGGAGGTTGTGAAGATGGTTGTAGCCATGGTAACCATTCACAGCCTAAACTGTTGCATCTTTTGCTAGTGAATAATCAGTGTAATGCCACAAATCAGAAAATAGCTGGGTTTCAGTCACGTGATCATGATGACGCACGTAGACGGAGCGATTTTATATGGAGGGCAGGAAGTAAGTTACATGTCAAAGCCAATGGAGGAAATATTAGCAGGGAGTCCGATTGTACGGGTTTAGATCCCGTGTCGAGACAGAGATACACACAATTAATCAAACAATATGTTGGACTTGACCCGTACCTCATGAAGATGAGCGAGTTTTCAACGGACGTTAAAGGGTTGCCGACAATCGAGGCTGTTGAGATCGCCAATTACCTCGTACTTCAGACCTCTTATTATACGAAAAAGCAAATGAAAGCCTACAAAAGCCTGGAGGCATATAACTTTTTTATAAGCAGGTGGGCCCACAACCTTGTTACCAAACGGCTCCAAGACGATTATCGTTTGGTCTTCGCCAGGGTGAGTGTTTATTCTTATGCTGGTTATGTATAGCTAGCAGCTAGCATTAGCGGCTATAATGTAAACAAACCCATCTTACAGGGATACAAGGGGGTTTATTTGTATGACTGTATGACATGACAGCAAAATAGCATTTGGACTACTGAGTCAACGTCCTCTAAAACGCTAGGGCAGCCTAAAACGTCCCAGTGAAGTCCATATTAGACTATAGAGCTGTGTTGATAAAATCGATTCTATTCTGAATTGATTCTCATTTTATATTCTAAAGATCGATACGTACGTGCTCGCGTACGAATTCGCGTCATCGAATTCACGCACGTTCCGACGCTCGTCGGACAGTAAGCAATGCTTAGTTAACGTTAAAAATAAAAAAAAAGCTTGGGCATTACTAAATTACGTCGGACAGTAAGCAGTGCTTACTGCATTCAACGCTTACGTGCTGACGCCATGTTCATTGTTTGGTAGCGTCACACCACGCGCGCATGCGTGAATTCGATGACGCGAGTTCGTATGCGAACACGTACGAATCGATCTTGAGAACCGATTAAGAATAGGAGAATCGATTTGATCAACACAGCTCTATTAGACTACCGGCAACTTTTTTAGCAAATTGTTACTATGTGAATGAGCATTAAGTGACAACCTAATGATATAAACACAGCCACAAAAACCAAGTTAGCTAGCTAACATACCTTTGACGAAGTGGTCACTGCAGACACGGGCATTAGCAGAGTGCTCCTCCCGACCGCAGACGTAGGTTTAAGATCCACCTTTTACGGCGTTGTTCGGTAAGTTCTTTTTCTCCATTGGAACGATTTGAGCACCGGTAAACTACACAAAACCTTGGCATTTTTCCACACGGTAGATTCTCAGTTTGTCAGTCAGCTAACGGCTGAAACACTTCCGGCCCTCCATTTGAATTTGGCGCACTCGCGCCGCTGCGTCGTGACGTCACGTGAAACCCACCTATTCTCAGATAATAGCACAGGATGCAGTCTATTCTAATAAATAAAGGGGAGGGAGGTGACAGGGAGCCTACACAGTGCATTGCCATTTATAAACTGCCAACAATAAACAGCCAATGAAAAAACTGTTAATAAAACTTGGCATTTGCTGAAGATGTTTCATCATAGAAGCTTTCAAGGGCAGGGAATTGATTATTTACTGGAACGAATGAGGGCGTTTTAACTGAAACTGATAGAGTAAATATTGAATTTGCATTTACAGCAAAAATTAACATGGCAAGTGGGAGCAGAGCAGAGAACAGGGGAGCTATCCTACAAAAAATGTCCTTTGCATATATAGTTCTGTTTTTAAAACTGCAACTTTACTGTCATCTCTTCTTATAGGCTGAGAATATAATGCTGTTGGAGTTAGATATGTCTCCACCAACCATGTTCACCTTGAACCTTAATGGAGCTCACCTGGAGAGGGCCTTCTCTCCAAGGCTGATGCAGGATCTTCTGGTGAATGGTCCAATTAGAGAGAGGACCACTGCATCATCACGGGTCAGGAAATCCCAATCCTGGTGAGAGAACAGATGAGAAAAGCAGATGTTTTACATGCTTACAGATGCTGAGAGTTCCCTTTTTTCCCACAAAATAAACATAGCTGATATTTAATAATAAGTCAGTCTGTTTTTTTTTTTTAATGGTCTACAGGTATCAGGCTCCGCAAGCAGCATCCGTCACATCATCATCATCCTCCACCACTCTGGCATCAGGATCTCAGAGCTTCTCTCCCTCTCATAGGCAGAGACCATCCTCTGCTGCCTATCTTCCAGTGGGAGGTCCAGTTCAGACAAGCCCCTGATATGTGTCGATAGACCCGTACTGTAGGACTGGCCTTAGTTCAAGGTGGCACCAAGTAGTCCAGACTGGCTAAGGGGAATCTGGGAGAGGTGGGGGGAAATGTTATGCCTTGATTTTAAATTGATTTCACACTTTTTTCCCCTTATTTTTGAGTTACTTTAGTAAGCATGTATTCAACTTACCTGGAAAGATACACATCCTCCATTTTTTTCCAAATAATGTCTGTAACATGAATGCTGTAGAGAATGTGGAGCTCTTTCAACTTATCTTTTCCTGGCTATTTCTTACTGTTGCCTAAACCATGTTGTCTCTCTTGGCTTATACTGGCCTATCCAAATAGCACAGCTAAAACTTCCAGGTTTGACAGTGAACTGTTTTGGGGATCTTTTCAGCCTTTATTATTATTTTTTATTTTTTCAATTTTTGTTTCATTTAATCAGTATTTACCAAAAGCAACACTGAAAAATCCCCTTTTTTTCTCAACATAAAAGACTACCAAGTGTATCTGATCTTTGTCTAAACAGTGGAGGGTAATCAAGGAACTGATGGCCCCTGAGACTGGGTGCCACCCTTGTTTAACCTGTATGCTTGATGAGTTGTTGCTTGAATTTGTAGCTAATGTAATTGTGAGCCAAAAATGTGAAGAAAGCTTGCAGTGCTCTCTTGATTAGCTGCCTTATTTTTTCATAGATGTGAAATCGTGCAAAGTCCATTTGCTTACACATGAAAATAAACTGACTGAAATGATCTTTTACTGCCTACTGTATTTTTCGCAAGAGCTGCAGCTGTGCTGCGCTCTTCCTGCGATCGTGGTCTTAATTGCTGTTGACAGCTAAAATAAATATATGTGGGAAACCTGAGGACTTTGAAGTGACAGCTATATACAGTAAGATGACGTTTCCTTCGGAGTCACATGACTCTTTACAGTAAGTCCAACATGGCAGACGGAGTGGATCTTACGCGGTAACTAAAGCAACATTTCAACCGACACAGACAAATTCAACACTACTCTGCAACGAGACGTCCACAATGAGGGAGAGACAGAAGAAAAAGAAGGGGAGGACGTGGGCGGAAGCCGCTAAAACGGTATTCTGGGTGTTATTGTGTTCCGTGTGTTGTGGTTGTTTTCCTTGAACGCTCCCACTTGTACAACTGTGTTTATGAGTTCATGACCTGCTGGTGAAGACGAAATGTTGCGTACGCCGCGCAAGGCCTGTGTTGACGGTTAGACATTAGAGAGCGTCTGTCACTAGCTGTGTAGCTTCGCTTACCTGTCACCGATGAGCATTAAAAAAAAGAAATGCAGCGAAATTCATCTCAGCTGCGTGCCCCAAAGCATGTTCCCAAAACCCGTCTGCGTGTTGTGTCTAGACGGTACGGGTGACATGTCTGTCACGGTTTGAACACGAATAAAGTAGCCGTGAAGTAATCACGTCAGTGTTGCGAGCTAGCCAGGTTAGCACGCTAGCTCCTGCCAACGCAACTCAGTTCGTCAACAAGTTTGTTTGATACCAGTTGCAAGCAAAACACAAGCAAATATATACAGTGATCGCATCAACCCATTACCCCCGAGTTAACTTAACCACATAACTGATGACCAAGTTAGTACACCAGCTACATGCCAAACGCCTGGCGAGATACAGGAATGAACGTTGCTAGCATCGAAGCTAGCTGTCTAGCGTAGCATGCTAATGAGTGCAAAATGTCAAACTCACATAAACAACTTCATAATTAAAGAGCAACGTTATTGTTTGTGAGGACATCAGCTGTCTCGTGATGCATTAGCTCCACTGCGTTAATTGCAGTAAATGCTTTGCTCACATAATACAGCTAACTCCATAAATTAGACACTGTAATACATTAAAACACTCATAAAGACCCTTTTTACTGAAATGCTAAACATACTACAACAATGCAGTTATACGAGCAGTCCACAAAAAATATACAAGACGGAAGCAAAGTAAAAGCAACATTGCTAGCTCGAAACCAGATGTTCTTTTAATGCTGCAGTAAAAGTGTCTGTGATGTTACTGTACTGTACAGATGCTCTTGCTGACATGTTTCGCTTTTAACTCATATTTAAGTTTGTGATCTTGCAGCATTACCTGTTTATCTCATAACATACGGCCTAGAATGTAATTCCGTCAATGACCATACCCCACCCTTGTGTGAAAATTACAGCTTAGTGGTTAACCACCTGGTATTCATTAACAGCAAGATTCTTTACATGCATTTGGCCCAGAGCATGGACCAGCATCATGGAATATCTCAGTCTAAATCCAATGCAGTCAAAAAGCCACAGTGTTAATAATAGGTTTGCGGTCTTGATTATTCTGAGCATCATGTGCTGAATTTACACAGTCAAGGGAACTGAGGCTTTGTAGGAACTTGTTAGAAGCCTCCAGTATGTGAAATCTCAGGCTTCAGCTCAAGTAGCCCTGAAAAGCACATCCTGTTTTATGAAGACCACTCTCGTTTGAACCATAGAGCTGTATCATGTATTTTTTGATGATGATGTTTTGCTGTTGTAGGTTTTGGAGAAATACCCTAACACACCTATGAGCCATAAAGAGATCTTGCAGGTGATCCAAAGAGAAAGGCTTAAAGAAATAAGGTAAACATTTACCTGGCAATATATCTTCACTACAGCAAATGACCTTCTGTTTGGAGACATTTTCATGAGAGAGACAGAGAACACCACAGCATTCTCCCTCTATTACTGATTGCTCATATCATATACTTTCCTTTCTCTCTCATATAGCCGCGATTATTTTATTAAATGAATAATTCTTTCATTTCTTTTTGTTTCATTGTCACTGTTCTCATCCAGAAGGTAAGAAAAAAAAGCGAGCCCCCACCCCTTACCTTAACAAACTCACTGCAATGCCACTTTGTTTGGTTTTACCTTTTGCATGTTATTAACAATAACATGTCCTAGGTTCAGTTGCATAAAGATGCAGTGACCCGCATTCATAATTTTACAGAGATGTCTCAGAGCCACCTGTTGCATAAAAATCGAACATTTTCATCGTTTTTGCCAGTGTTGTAAAATAATCGACATTCTAACAAAGCGTGACAGCTATGTTTTTACTTTATAGATGGGAAAGTTCAGTACTGCTACCTGATATTATCCAAATGAATTTAACAACTGTGTAATTTAGATTTTATCCAGCGATATTTGTGAACCTATGTAGTGTAAATGAATGACAGATTTTGGTTTTTCTTTAACAAGTTGAATTTTTTTTTACTAAACATTTTGCCTAATCTGTATGTTACATACATGTAGGTTACACTTTGTAAAACAACAGAAATGCAAGCTGAAGTTTGACTGAGCTAGTTGTGATTTTTATGCAACAGACATTTTTATGTCAGACCAGTTTAATCTGTGAGTCAGTCCTTTACAATGATTAGATTAGCCTTGAATCAATTTTATGCAACTGATTCCACACAAACCATACAACAAATTTCCTCACAACTATACTGATGTGAATCTGAACTGAACTCACACGTGTCCTCCTGATGCATGATAGCAGTTTTCCCCCAGATATCAGACCAGCCTTTACCCTTCTTGCGTCTTTCTTCCAGCTGTCTGATTTATTGGCGAACAGATGTGTAATTTGCGTTTTTCTCCCATGATCCAGTGGAACCTCGCCGCTGGCATGTCTGAATGCAATGCTGCACACAAACTCTCGTGGTGAGGAGGGAATCTTCTACAAAGTTCCTGGCAGAATGGGAGTCTACACATTAAAGGTCAGTTAGACACAAAACAGAGTTCAAGGCCAAAACTGGTGAATGAGTTAACTGTGGTGTAAAATATTGTTCTTTTACTAATTACAATGGTTTTCGTCTCTGCCTGGTTCTTTCTCTGCTTTATGTATCACATAAAAATATGTACTCTGTGTGCTCTATTTTTTTTATGTAGAAGGACATCTCAGATGTGGCAAAGGAGCTGTCTGAGGATGGCTCTGAGGAAAGCAGCGACAATCTTTCTGACTCCCGAAGCACAGAAAACAACAGCAGTGCCATCACTCAGGAGGGCAGGAGAGGAAGGTGGATGCGGAGAGGTATCGTGCACTGTATACAGGATCATCTGTAACAGTTTGTACATCACTGCATCACTTAAAACCATTTCTTTAGCAACAGTTTACTGACTAGTGTCTTTAAAACCTAATGTGTATGCAGATTTTGAAGTAATTATATTATTATTAAAACACAAAAAAGTATTCTCTATTACTTATGATCTAAAATTCCTTATTCTGTAAACAACCTTGATTGCAAGCTCTGTTTACATTATTAAAGAGTAAGGGCTTCCTTCTTGTTGCAGTACTGTGCACTGGTGTTAGTGTACAGATGTGTTCGTTAGCTGATTTTTGCTGATTGGTTACGGAGCTCTATTATGGCAACAAGAGTTGACGCCCCTTCTCAGCCGTTTCTAAAAGTCATTGCGGAAACACAGGAAACCAGCTGAAGTAGCAGTAGACGAGGCAAGCTGAGGAAAAGTGGCTTCACCACACACATAAATTACACCATCTCATCACAAAATATTTCCTGGAATACACTGAGCATCAGACATGATCATAGCAAAAGGTGGGTTTTACCTTTAAACAAATGTGCTGTGTCCATGATGTCTTCCGCTAACTGTCAGCAGAGAAGCTTCAGCCTGCACATGACGATTGCAGCACAGCAGTTATTGCTTTTGTGTCTGGCTGTGGGGTCAAATCATTGCTTTATTGCGAATTGCGCACCTGATTGTGCCTGATTGCAGTGCAACTTCGGAGAATGAGCTTTTTCGTCAAGTACCAATTATTTTGTTTTCCTCAGGCTGTGCTCTCACTGACTGTCATTATTTTTCTCTGCCACTTGAATATTTTAAGTGACTGTTAAAACAGGAAACTGTATTTTTTCAGTATGACCTGTGACCACTTCCTCATTATGCACAAGTTAGAAACTGCCAAGCAAGTGCAAGGACTCCAATATTGTTTTATTTTTCATATAATCAATGCTAAGAACCACAAAGTCAAATGCAAATTAAGTGGCATAAAAAACGAAACAAGTGGAACTGCTGCGGTATGTAGAAACGATATCATACTAGAAATAGATGGGGTGGGGTGGGGGGTTGTTCTGAACAATCTTCCTATTGAGTTGTTCAGCCCTTTTTTAGTAACATAATATCTTAGTAATGAAATGTAATCTGTTTCTTTGTGTATTGTGTTGGTTTCAGTTTCGTCAAAACAAAAGCATGATGTGATAAAGTCTGTACACCACCCTCAGGAAGTGTATTTTGTGACATCTGTTTTGTGCTTTTGTATTTCGTAGTTCCCTCCAAGCTGCAGTCGCAGCCCTCGTCTCCGCAACCTCGATGTTCATCGCCTTCTGTCCCCACCAGCAAGCTCATCTCTCCCTCGCAGAAACACAGCAAGAAAGCTTTGAAACAGGTACTGGAAAAATGTTCTGTATTTCTTTTTTTTTTTTTAGTTGTTTCTTACTGGAGTTAACATATTCACTAGTTGTGTAAGCGCACATCTCAAATGGTACAAGTTCCTGCCACACCCTCATACTCACACTCATAAAAATCCCTGCCGCCCGGCTCAGTGACACATAGATACACCCTCATTAAATATACAAGAATTTTTATGTGGTTTATCTTACAGTGATATGTATAGCGATAAGTGTATATTTAGATTTTCTCACAGCTCCATTTTATAACATATTACTTACTCATACTTTTCTGTATATTTCACTACATTTATCTAAACTTTTTAAACATGATAACCCATATTGGTGTTCCAGCAGGCGCTCATTATCCTTCCATTCTCTGTCTATTTAACATCTTGTGCTGATTATTTAAAAACAATGAGGCGTCGGGGAAGAATGCCTATAGCTGGTTTTACAGTATTAATGTTCTCATAATCCACCCGTTCAACATTTTCCTGTTGGCCGCTTTGTGCCTTTTGTGTTCCATTTAATTAGATTTCACTTGATTGCACAGATTGTAACTCACTCCATCTGTGCTTGTGTGGAATTTTCAGCTCTGTAAGACCAATTTGTATTCATTTATAGGGCGTAGGCAACACTAGAAGATTGCAATTTGGCTAAAATATTAGTATGAGGGACCTATTGTGTATTTTCCTACTATGATTTCCTATATATTTCAGTCAGATGAACCAAAAAAAGCAATCAGTGAACTGTCTCAGATTGTTTCTTTAATCTGTTGACACTGTGTTTCTGAGATGATCAGACTTCTTGACAGATTTACAAGGAGATGATTTATACTTGTATTGTGCAACCTATGTTTCATTGTTGCGCTGTTATTTAACTAACCAAGTGGCCCTGAGGGAGTAGTTGCAGCGAAACAGAGGGTTAGACACATTCACACTCTCTTTTTCTCATAGTGCTGGCTATTTGTTTCTTCCTTATTTTGCCTGTTTTCAGGCCTTGAAGCAGCAGCAGCAGAGAAACCAGCGTAGACAGGGGGGGATGCCAACCACCTCCAGTCCCAGACTGCTTCTGAAAACTATCAAAGACATGGCTGACAACATTACTACAAAAACTGGTAGGTGGCAGCTACTATATTGTCAAATGCATTATAAAATGAGAAACTGATGTGTCAGTTTCATTCAGTTTGGGTGTTTTCTTAGTGTTCAGTCTATGATATTACACAGTTTTGAAGATAAATGACTGATATTAATGCAGTTCTTTGTTATTGTCCTGTTATTATGGGTTTTCATAAGTAGACAACAAAAATGTATTCATCATCCAAACATGACTCATATAATTGGCTGCCTCCGTGTGGAAACTGAAACAGTCAGTTCTCTGTCCTGCAGTTTCTCAGAGCTTTTCCTTGTGCTTGTTTTCCTCTGTCCAAACAGACCTATGCCATCCAGTCGTACCCAGGAAGGTTTCCCAGAGAGCAGGTCGCCTTAGTGCAGGTAAGTCAGACGTCTGCTTTCATGAAATCAAATGGTTTGGCAATTTTGAGGCAAAGGGCCGTTTTCTTACTGTTGGAATCAACTCTCAACTGCTGTACCACAAAAAGACCAAAACCAATAGTGAATCAGTCCCAATATCAACTACTGCCCAAGCTGTCAAAGCCTAGTACAGCATATTCCTCTTTGCCATAGACTTCCAGTGTTTTCCAAAAACTATTACAAACCACACTGGTGCACTGAATGGCACGTTCTTTTATTACAGTTACCACAGACACTGTCGTTTATTTAGAGTCCAACGCATATTATGAGACTAAATTTGCCATTAAATTACTCAAGATGTCACCTCCAAGATTGACATTTATTTTTTTTCACTGCTTGACCCGTCTTGGCTTACATGTATTTCTCATGTTGTATTGCAGGGCAGATAAAACGCACCAAGTGTAAAATAGATGTGGAGACCCCAGACTCTATTTTGGTTAACACCAACCTGCGTGCGATCATCAACAAGCACACCTTCTCTGTCCTGCCCCCAGACTGCCAGCAGAGGTTGCTCAAACTTCTGCCTGAAGTTGATCGGCAGGTGGCTCTAAAATTATACATACTTTCAATGCTTCTTTTGCATTATTTAGTGTTAACTGCAGAGAGTGTAGTATTGCTGCATGTGATTTCCATCTAGTTATGATTGAATATAGTCAGCTAGCTCATAAAATAGTTTGGAATTATTGAAAAACTGTGTTCACGCAGCATTCACTGATTCTAGATGTTGAACTCTACATCAAGCAGTATGTGAAGCACAAATCGAAGTGCTGATGATGACGATTTTAGTCTTAACATTGCGCTTCTTCTCCCCAGGCTTGCATGGACGGCCTTCTCAAGGTCACTAGTTCTGCCTTAAACAATGAGTTCTTTACATCGGCAGCACAGTCTTGGAAGGAGAGGCTGGCTGAGGGTGAGTGCAGCTACTTCCAAATGATAAAAACAGCATTCACTTTACATTGAAAAAAAATCATTATGTCATCAAGGTTCAGTGTGAAATACTTACAAGTATAATGTAATTTTTCTTTTATAAATTGTCTCAACTTTTTTCTTTGCAGGGGAATTCACTCCTGAGTTGCAGCTACGAATGCGTCAAGAAGTTGAGAAGGAAAAAAAGGTTGAGCACTGGAAGGAGGCCTTCTTCGAAAACTATTATGGTGAAAAGTAAGTTCTCCTTTACAGTTGATCATCTTAATAATTTCTTGTGTCTGCCATTTTTGATTCGTCATATTTTCCAAATGCCAAAAGACTGTGGCATCACATTTTATTGATCTGCTTTGTATCCAGCAACATCATGTTGCTTCAAGACAAGGCTAAATCGACCTGCTGGCTGCTTAAAAAAGTATCTAGATTTGGAGGCTTATTGATTGTATAGCAAGGTCAGTCGAAGCAGTCAGCCAGTCAGTCTGAGTGAGATTCAAGAGACTGGATGGATGATAACCGATTACCAGACTTCTTTTAAAGAGCCTTTTTGTGTAAATTCGGATCGACTTTTATTTTAAAGAAGTAAACAAATATTAAACAATAATGTTTAAGTGTGGTTTTCCTTGTTGATGTATGGGTTTTATTTTGTTGTCTGACTTTCTATTTCCCTCGTCTTTTTCTTTGTATAGTTCTGGGCTCAGCTATGAGGAATCCAAAGAGCTGACAAAGGCTGATCTGAATCAGGAGTCTGCCAGGGCCCAGTCTCCCCCTCATCAGACAGGACATGCCGCTCAAGCACCAGAGGAAACCAAGGGCACGAAGGACAGCGGCCAGAGTGATGCTGCTGCTAAAGACATGAAGCCAACCCAGACATCGTCGCAGGAGCCTCTGAAGGCAGCGCCTGCTCAAAAAGAGCCAGTCTCCACCACAGAGCCCATGAAGACACGGCGCTCACAGTGCACTGAGGATCGTAAGTGGAACATAACAGCTGAGCCAACACCTGCAGTGAGAACACCAGAGGTGGAGAGACGGACTGAACGGGGAGCAGCAGGTTCACTGCCTGATAAGGAGAATAAAGAAGAAGTGAAGGAGGAGAAAACTGAACTCCCCCAGTCGCCTGTGAAGAAGAGCCCTCTGCCAAAGGCTAGTTCAGAGTTAAAAGATCAGCCAGCGTCTGTGGTTAAGCCTGCTGAGGAGGGTGAAGAGGTCATCTCTGAGCCTGGTGGCCCCTCTGAGTCTCTTAAAAGGAAATCTCTTAGTGAGACAGAGGGGGAATTGACACCAGAGAAAAGGCCCCGTATGTCCTCAGTTTCCTCAGTGTCTTCAGTCTCCTCCGTATCTCCCCCGGCATCATCCATATCCAGCCCTGCTACACCAACGCCAGCAACAAATCAGAGGGTTCCACCACTCAAGGTAGGAAGTCTCCTCTGATCTGTCTGTCTTTTCAGTATCAAAAACTCATTATTTGTGAGCTTGAAAGGGGGCTCTGTCAAGTTTGTGGCTTGCCTGTTTGCAGAGAGCAGCATCTGTAGTCAGCTTGGATTCACAGCAGTTAGAGTCAATTCCAGTGGCAACCCAGAGACATGGGGAAAAAAAATGTGTCAAAAATGATAGAAATGTCCATAGAAATTTCTGTAACCACTCCTGCAGCATAATCCATTTCTCCAGCATTGATCTCTATGTTCAGTATGTTCCAAATAGTCTTAGCTTCTCTAGTAAATCCCTAAATTTTCTACTTCCAGCAGAGTTTTGTAGCTGTGAGGAAGAGAGAACGTGACACAAAAGTAGTGTGTTTAGCTATGTTGCGGAGAAATGTTATTTCTCATTTATTATATATGGGTATTTAGAAATAAATGTTTAACATCTCTTTATTTTCACTTTGCAGATCCCAGTGTCACGAATTCTTCCCGTTCCTGTGTCACCAAGCCAAGTCTCACCCAGGACTCCCCTCCCTGCACCACTAAGCAGCCCAGGCCGCACTGGTGCTCGCACTTTGGCTGATATCAAAGCCAAAGCTCAGCTCGCCCGAGCACAGCGAGCAGCGGCTGCTGCAGTATCATCCGCATCTAAGGGAGCAGTGCCAGGCCCGGGGCCAGGAGGAGGCAGTGGTGAGCAGACACAGCCCTCACCCAGCCCCAGCCCAACATCCCCACAGGCATCAACCAAGTTACCCGGCACCAGCAGCAGCACTCAGAGCAGTACACCTCCTTCTCACCCTCTGGACCCTTTTGGTCAGCTTAGTCCAAACAGGTCTCAGATGTCTTATTCAGGCAAACTGGATGACACACAGAAAGATCACTGCACTGGTACCATCAGCGCAGGACACCAGGTGGCTCTAAAGAGTTCAAATTCATCAGCACAGTCTTCATCTGTGCACACTCTCCAGGAAAACCCAACTCCAGTTGGATCATCAACCAGGACCAGTTCCTGTATCCCAGCAAACAACCCACTAGTTACTCAGCTTCTGCAGGGTAAAGAGGTTCCATTGGACCAGATCCTCCCAAAGCCGCTGTCTAAGGTGGAAGTAAAGATTTCAAGCTTACCCTCTGGTAGTAAGGGGAAGACGTCACACTCTGCTGAGCTCAGGCCTGATAAACAAATGGCCCACCAGTTTCACACAGCAGGACGAGCTGGAGTTTTCTCAGAATACTCGAGGCATCACAGGGAACTTCCTGACAAGGAGACGCAGGAACAGATCCTGCAGGCTCTAATGCAGAGGAAGGTCCAGCAGAGCCAGCCTTATGGAGGTTTGGGGCCTCAGCACCCTCAGTACAAAGCCCATCAACTGGTGCATGCTGAAGAGCTTCAGGACCAATCCAGGATTTGCGTAGGCTTTTTGGGCCGTAAGAGGATGCCCAGACCTGCCATGACAGGACATTACCTGCTCAATGTGTCCACATACGGCCGCGGACCGGAGAGTAAAAGACTGCACCAGTCTGCCATCCCAAACACATCTGTGTTTGGTTTAAAAAGGGAAAGCACAGAAGGAGAAGAGGCGGCTAAGGAAGAAGAACCAGCCAGGAAAGTGTTCTCTCCTGCTTCTGGGGTTAAAACAGAGCAGCAGGGATACTCATCCACCAAGTCTGATGAAGCAGCGAGCTTTCAGCATTGCTCCAACGTAAAGACTGAGCCTGGATCAGAGGACAGTGCAGCTGGTGCAGATCACAGCAGCACCAGTGCGACAGCCAAAGACACCAGCCCTTTTTCTCAGTCACACCGAAGGCACCTCGAACTCTGCAATAGTAATCAAGGAAACTCCGAGCCATATCTTACCGAAGTGGACCCCAGTCACCAGCGGCCGTCTGCCTTTCAAACCCAGAGAACGCTTGATAATCAGGAAGCCGTGGTTGCATCGTGTTTTGGTGGCACTATCAGCATGTCCGTACCTCACACTTTGAACCATAGCACTGCAGGCACCGGCTCTTCCACGTCCTCGTCAGAGGCTGACGGCAGTGGCGTTCACGGGAGCGTCATGTCTTTCTCAGTGACTGTCACCACCATACCTGCCGGTCACTCGTTAGACCACGGTAACCAGGGCGAGCCCTCGCCTGAACAGTCGTTCATCGAGGGCTCCAACATGGAGGACGTCCAGTCTAAATGCTACTGCCGACTGAAGGCGATGATCATGTGCAAAGGGTGTGGAGCCTTTTGCCACGATGATTGCATCGGCCCCTCAAAACTGTGTGTCTCGTGTTTAGTGGTACGATGATATGAAATTAATGATAACTAGAAGATACCGTGGTTTGATTTGTACTGGATCAAGGCACAAAGCAGGAGCAGGCCCTTCAGGATCGGTTCAGAATGGGGTGAAGCATCTTAGCCATTCTCCAGAAAAACAGCAGGTCGCTGTGGGAAAGGCAAAGATTTACACTGGATGGTCTTTTGTTTCACCAACATTTAAGAAAAGCTGTTTTGTGCAATGGTTTTAGTAGAAATGTCAGTTTTCAATCAGATCAGTAGTCTGTCAGATGTGTGACAAATATAAAATCTGGCAACGTTTGCACTCGGCTAGGATTAGTGTTATATATTTTTTTAAATATATATGTGTGTGTGTGTGTGTGTAGTTTTTAAAAACGGAGGGAAAAATGAATGTTGCTATTTTTATAGAACATAATGACTGTTGTTGTGTTTTAGACTGACACTTTATTATTGGGCCTAATCAGTCATGGTTTAAAGGCAAAAAAAAAAAAGGGCGCTAATGATAATCATTGGTTGTAGAGTACCTCCTATTTGGCATTTATGCACGCATGGCAGGGAAGTGCAACTTACAGTAACTATTTTATATGAAAACTGTACATTTATTACTGAACACACTCAGATTTAAGAACTAGAAAGATCATGTATAGTTTTAGAAAGAGAATATAAAAAGGAATTTTGAATGATACTTTATAAAAATCAGCTTGTGAGGAATGCACATCACATCATTTTTTTGACTAACAGTTACAGGGCGAAGCACTTGAAAACCACCTGGAGATAAGGTAGTGGTTCTGTACAGCACTTACATTCAAACATACACAAACACAGGGAGAAAAAGAAGCATTTCTATATAAAAATGCCTACATGTTCCTTCTGACAAACTCAGATCTTTTCCATTTCTGGTCAAGGTCTAAAGTCACTTCCTACTGTATGAACCTTCATTTTCTCCCCAAAAAGCTGGTTTTGTAGATATTGTCTCCCTTGAAGTGGGTTTTCTTGTGCTTGTATATCTGTATAGCTAGATCAGCAGTGGCAAAGTAAAAAAAAAAACAAAAACAAAACACAAACAAAAAAAAAACAAACACCCGATGCAGTGTTTTTTCACTGTAAATATTTGCTCATATATGGTATATGCCTAGATGTAGAAATTTATTTTATTTTATTTTATTTGTGCAGCACACTTTGCTTGAGCATATCCAGCTGTTTATTATGAAATGATTTTTACTGTGGAAAGAAAATAGAGAAGAACAGTAACTTATGCTAAAACGCTAAATGCTCTATCATATAATGATTTAGCATAGCATGCTTAAGTTTTACAAAATGATTTGGAGGTACAATATGACACCAGTTAACAGGCAGGTGTAATGCTTCACATTAAAAGGGCCTTTTTCCATCTAACTGAGAGAGTACTCCCTCATATTAATGTGGTATGAAGTATTGTAAACACAAAACAATGCTGTGTCATGTTTGTATAATGTACAATGTGTGTATGTGATGTACAAGGATGAACCAGCACATTTTGTGGTGTGAACACTGTGTTGTTACAAACTTGTATGTGCTTTGCGATGATGTTAACACAACATTAATGCTTACGTTACCACATATTAACAAGCAAAAAGGTCAGTGTGAAGTGTTACCTCAGCAGGTTTTTGTGGGTGCTCATGCTGATTGCAAATAAGGACATTTATCATTTATATTTTGAAATCTCCTGGAGGTGCAGCGTAGGCCTGTTTTATAGCAATTATTTCCAAGGTAACATGCCAAAGTCACCTTAAGAAAACAAAATAATCAGAACTTGTTTTTAATGTCTGACTAGTTAATCAAAGTAATATATTTTAATTAATATATTTTAATATAAAAAAAAATCTATTTGCTAATTGTTTTTGACAAATCAACAGGGTATTTACTATAATAATATATTGGCTGTCCGTTTTTTCCTATAATTTTGTTCAGACTGGACAGACCACCATACAGAGAGTAACTTGACTTTTGTAATTCAAATTGCCCAGGTATCTGATACTCTGTATGGCCCAAGTTTTTCAAAGCATCCATTCATTTATATTTTTTCCATAGAGATGTTGTCTAAAGTGTGTATCCTCTTAGCTGTCTGCATTTGTGTCATTATCTCATGAAAACAATATGTTTTCAAAGCACAATTTTTGGGTCAGTGGATTAATCCCAAGTCAATCTTTAAATGTATTTGTTATTAAAATGGGGATTGTGTCTTGTGGAAATTTGGTTTTAAAATCGTAGGAATAGAATCTGGAGAGGTTTCCACATATTGAGTGTAGTCGTTTCACTAAAACTGGTTTACCAGTATTTGATTCTGTTAACGCAAATCTGATTTACCCCCAATGAATATTTAGGTCTTATCTTAGGTTGAATGTGATGTTAGAATGCTGTTTTTACTCGCGTAGAGTTGGGGACTGGACTGCACTGCAAAAAAAGAAAGTTAAAAACATTCAACCACAACCCAAAAGGCAGCTGAAATCTTTGTTGATGAGGACTGAAACATGAGTTAGGCAGCAGTCCCCTCTGTCGTTGTGAGTGTGTATGTGTGTGTGTGTGTGTGTGTGTTTGCATTTAGAGCAGCAGTTCATATAGAATTGGCTTTGAGGAAAACTGTCATGGGCAATCACCACCATTTTTAAAATTGTCACGTTTGTCACTAGGTGAATTTGTTTAATATATCTGTGTCATTTTGTTTCCATTTAAACTCCGGGTGAATGTAATATAGTAATCAGCACTTGTAAACAAAGTGTATTTTATCAAAAGTTATAGACTATTACAAATAAATAATATAAAAAAGCATTTTGTGTGCACCTTTGTCTTTTTACTGGTGTGTAGCTCACATAGAGAGCTACGAAAAATTGAAGTGAGAAAACTGAACAGGTAGAGACTCTCACATAGAGTCTACTGAATTGCATTGTGGGAATTGTAGGATTCAGTGCTTTTGGAGCTTGACTCCCGGATATCTCTGCATCTGCTGCATCAATTCTGACCGTCTTTTTTTTAAATCTGTCTCTAGTGTGTCCCCTGACTTTATGAAAGTGCAATCCTAAAAAAAAACTGGAGTGGCCCTTTAAATTAAATTCAATTTGTGTTTCCTCTGTCATCTCCACTCTACTATGCCGAGGATCATAATTCAGAGTAACAGCAGCGATAGTAGTAGCGCGCCTTTAACCAGCGTGCGTGCGCACATGCGTAAAAGTATAGTAGGTGGCCGCGCATGGCATCTCCGAGCCTGCTTGCGCTCTGCTCTGCCGTCCTCTGCCGCTGGGTCGCTGGTGATGCCGAGCGGAGCGGGGCGCTCGTACATTTCTATGTGCGGCTACAACCGCAGTTCCAGAGACTGAAGTCGAATGAAAAGGGAGAGAGGCTCGAAATACGACGATGGATGGTCCGAGCCGTTTCTCATCGCTCGGGCAGCTGTAACGTCGGCGGACACACGCGTGGATTCATCAAAGGTGAGAGTGCGGATGTGAATCACGGAGGAAATATCCTCCTTATTCACCCTGGACCACTTATCCTCCATCCATCTGATGCTGATGCTGCTGCTGCTGCCTCTGCCGGTGATGATGATGATGATGATGATGAGGCTCTAAACGCAACCTGCGTGATTTTCCTCCGATAAAGGCCAGTTCCCCGCTATGCCTGTTATTCGACTGTCGACACACCAGTGAGAATTGAAAAGGTACAGGTTTGCCATTGTTTCCTATCCAAAACAAAATTTACGCGCATCACGACACACCGTTGCCATTGCGGAAATAAGGTAAATAGGCAGTTAAATCAGCAATATGGCTGCGTTTGTGCTCTGCCTGCGCCTCAGAAGTGAATTTTAAGTGTTGCAGGATCGCTCGGTGCGAGAAATGAGGCTTGTAGAGACGGAGAAGTGAATGATGTCAGCGGAAGGGAGATACTGCAGTAACCGAGTCCTTATGTTGACTCCCGTCAAAGGATGTTGTCATTACCTCGAAGCTGAAGGTGCGGTTACAGTAAAATGCACCTTTACGGGCCTGTAATGATCATCAAAATCAGAATGAGCGCATGATTGTTAATGTGCATGTAAGAGAATATAACTGACTAAAAATCCCATTAATTCAGAGCATTATCACACTGATTCTGATCTGTGAGCCTTTGACTGTGCTCCCGTCTGTGAATTCATTTTGTCTATTAATTATTAAGAACTTGCGCCTTGTCCCTTACCTTATATAAAGCAGTAAACGTATCTATTAGACTGTCATTTTCTGTCATGCACTGCTCACAGCTTCTGTGCACATTGCCTGCCAAAGCAAGGCCTGAGTTGCCTACTCATGAATTTCTGCAGTTACTTCATAGGCTGAATATTTACAATGAACCATTGTGTTATTTTGCTGACATGTGTCTGTTGGGTCTCCCACTGCATAGCAAATGTTTTCTACCCTTTCCCCCCGCGGTGCATTAGTGCTTCTCTGACATATTGCCCTTTAAAATGCCCAGGCACAGTTTTCGTTGCCCTGTTTGGGACCCCACTCAGTATGTAATTAGGCTGACCAAGTTTTTCCAACTGCCTTCATAGCCCTGTGAACTCTTAATCCTGACTGGGTTTGAGACTTGAAGTGCCCTTTGAGCTACAAAGAACCACAACAGAGTTTCAGAGCACTAAAATAGCTGTTTGATTTGGCACAAAATGTTTCTTTCCAACCTTAAAATGCAGCCATATCTGGCGTCATGGCATCAACGATCGATCAGTCGCTCCACAAAAAATTCATTGGCAACTACTATGATTATCAATTTCTGGTTACAGTCATTTTTTTAAAGGAAATGTGCCTGAGAAACTGGTTTCAGTTTCTCAAAAGTGAGGATTTTCCACTTTTCTTTTTCTTTTGTATCACTGCAAATTGAACTTATTTGGGTTTTTGACATCTGAAGCATTTGAAGATGTCACTTTGAGCTCTGGGAAATGATGATTCCAGCCCTGATCATTCCTATTGTTTCGACTAATAAATGACATACTGCTTTAAGTGAATAACGCAGCATTTCGGTTGAGGACCCCCTGTTAAAGACCCATGCTGGTGTTTGCTCCCAGCCACCTAACACAAGCCAGAGTTGCAAGTTGGTGAATGGAAAGAGGCTCTGTCACAACGTTAGAGATCAGTGTAAGAAGAAAGGTGTCTGTAAAACAAAGAGTTCCCGGTCAGCAGATACAACCTGTGAACATGGATGCGATGCAGAGATGTTTTGGGTGCTCGGCCCCTTGGTCCGAGGCTGTCCGGGACACCCAGCGCTCGTCGGTCACTGGCCGGCCGTAATGTGCTCTGTGTCCATCATCATTAAGTGGTTCCTTTGCAGCTCAGTTGGTGTCATTAGCCCACAGGATGCAGTCACTGCCGAGCGGGATGTCATGGAGAATTATCATTTGCACAGACCACAGGCACTGGAGTGTTCCCCAGCTAGCTCACCAATATCTCTACAGGAGGAGAGGGAGGGGAAACAAAAGCACAAATTGAGAGTTAATGAAGTCCTTGAAGGAGGGAGAGAGGGGAGGTGTTAATTTCTTATTTAATAGTCAGCCACATTTTTGTCAGCGAGGAATAGCTTATCGCTCATAGTAAAGGTAATATCAAGTGGAGAGACACCCTCACTAACTCGTAATTTGGCTTTCTTCACAGGGTCGACGTTTGGGCTTCACATTGTTGGACATTCAGCCTGCTACAGGTAAATACTTTTGAAATTTTTTATAAAATCAAATACACGATGCTGAAGTAAAAGCAGGATTAAAGACATAGTTTCTTTGCCATGGCTTACTAAGAACAAAGGATACGATTTCCCTGTACATTAGACCACAAATGCCCGCCACTGACGCATTGATATTACTATGAAAAATCTTTATTTCATAAGGACACAGGGGAACATTACTGTTAAAGAGCAATTTATCTCCACTGTTCAAGAAGAAATGACACCTGCTCTGAAGAAATTACATACGCCACACCATTAAAAGCCCTGATGACACTTTTTGAAAAATAGTTGACAGAAGGAATGGATGAAATAATGATTGTTTCAAAGGGAATTTGCCTTCCACAAGTATGAGTATCAAGTTCAAACAAAAAATAAATAAATAGCCCAACAGAACAAACACTGAAGTTGAGTCGGGCATCATCAAAGGTTAAGAAGTTAAAATTCAATAGATATAGATTCTTGTGATGAGCACTCTTTTTGTTCCTCTCTTCATCATCTTACACCTTTGCACAAAGATTAAAATCTTTGTGTTCGCCCTGTTTCCATCCTTTGTGCTAAACTAAGCCAGTCGGCTGCTGGCTGTAGCTTCATATTTACTGTACAGACGTGAGAGTCCTATCAGTCTTCTCATCTAACTCTCAGCATTAAAGCGAAGAAGCGTATTTCCCAAAAAGTCGAGCCAATTCTTTAAGTAAAGGGGAATTTTGTCAACATTAAATTTTCTTAGTTGGACCTAAGCACCTTACATTTGTAGTGGTTTTCCAAGCGGTTGCCATGCTACTGTGACGATGATTCGTACAATCAGAGATACTTTAAATGTAAGAAATTATCATTTACTTCTGGTTTTCACTGGCCTGAACAGCTGCCCACGTCTCCATTTTTTTTCAGTGATTTAAACAGCAATGAAATTAAACAAAATTCAGCAATTCAGACTGGTCATTAGGCTCGGTTTTCATATTGATTAAATTAAGGTGTGCCGGCCATGAAAAAAAAAAAAAAGCTCATTTCTTTTCTATAACTGGTTTCATCATCTGTTGAAAAGCCAAGCAAAGCCACATAATCTATATATTTGACAAAGCTGCTGCGATGACTAACTCAGTCCCTGGTGCACAGGGTAAATAATAAAGATGAAAGGATGTACTTTATCCTTTTGGTACAGCAATGTTCAGGAGCTCATCTGTGCATTTCAGCCACTTAGCATGACCACATAACAGATCACTTATCTGAATGCCTCCACTGATGACATAATGCACACATGAAGGCCAGAGTTTTTTTTTTTTTGAGGTTTAGATAATCACTTTTTTTTTCCTCAGACAACAAATCTTATTTTCTGGAAACATTTTGCACACATGATATGAATGTAAATCCCGCTCACTTGTACGGTATCTGAATGATTCTGGACAATGAACGGAGCTGCGTGTTGCATTTATCACCATGCGGCTGTCTGAACAGTAAGCGCTGCATGCTCTGCCGTTTGATGTGCCACAGAATGATCGAGGAAGGCAGTAAACGAGGCAAGGCCATGGTGGAGAAGAGACAGCTCTTCATGGAAATGAGTGAGTGGAGTCGACTGAGAGAAATCTCTTTTCACTATTCATAGTCAGCACCGCCTCATGTAATTCTTTGACTGGCTCGAAGTTGCACAGGAGATGCGTGGTCCCTCACACGTACATTAGAATTCCTCCCACACAAACACAGTGATAGTGTTTAAATGTGCCTTCGGTAAGCCAGATTGTGTTTGTAAGGTGTTTTCGTTTTATTTCATTAAACTGGACAGGCTCTGAATTCACCTGAGAGGATTTTGTGGGAAATACGCTGACACTTTCTCCGTGCATTTATTTCTTAGGAGCTCAGAACTTCGACGTTATCAGACTGTCGACTTACAGGACTGCCTGCAAACTCCGGTTTGTGCAAAAGAGATGCAACCGTAAGAGCACTTAGATTCTTAGATTCTTTTTCCCCTCTTTTCAGCTGTTATAACACTGTGTAACCAACAGAAGCATTTATTCGAACATGAATTCAGACTTAATTGATCTCACTCTGTCTGTTTGCCCCCCACCCACGCACCCACAGTTCATCTGGTGGATGTCTGGAACATGATCGAAGCCTTTCGTGACAATGGACTCAACACATTGGACCACAATGCCGAAATCAATGTGTCGCGGCTGGAGACTATCCTGTCTTCCATTTACTACCAGCTCAACAAGCGACTGCCCACCACCCACCAGATCAATGTGGAACAGTCCATCGGGTTGCTGCTCAACTTCATGGTGGCCACCTATGACAGGTATGAGGTAGACGGTCAGTGCAGAGGAGTGCTGCTCGCTTTAGGTTTTCAGAATCAGAATCTCTTTCTCTGTTGTCGTGGGTGCAGTTGCTGCAGAAAGAAGCTGCATCAAACTTATTGTGGGCGGTTTCATGTTAACATGTGACTTAGAAGCTTATAGACATGCATTCAACAAACCACATAACATTTTAGAGCAGTGGTGCCAAATCTTTTTAACTAATGACGCCTTCAAGTTACGTCTTCTCGTGAGGGTTTGTCACTGGTCACATGTGTCTGGTGGATGTGATCAGTATTCTACTATTTCACAAGGAAAAAAGCAAAGATCCTGAATATCTTTGGGATTTGGACTGTTGTTGAACAGACAAAAAAATTGTGATGGTTATTTTTCCACTACTTATTTTCATTTTATAACCTTAACAATTATTGGTCAGCCCTGCTCTGAATAAAATAACTTCCACAGAACATTCTCAGTTTTCCCTATAATTAGTATCAAATTGCATTGTTCTCTTTCCAGAAAATTTCCATGAAAATTGTTAGGAAAAATTAGACCCGTCAAATACAGCACTAGAATTTTTTTTTCCAAAAAGAAAGGTCCAAATGTTCCTTCAAAGTCCTTCCACACTGCCAGAGATAAAGTTCTAGTGGAGAAATGCTGAATTGGTCTGCTTGTCTATTTTATTGGCCTAAAAGTGGTCAAATTTAGATTAAAAAATTCTGGGATGAACATCAAAAAATACTGTCCATTTGTTCATTTTTAATTGTTGACCCTCAAGAGTACTAAAACCTCCAAATTCACAAAAGATTCACATGAGCTTAGTATCTTCAAGGATAGCTACAACCCTGACTTCACTGTACAAACAAACCATCAAATCAGGACTGAGGCCTCCAATATCTTGGCAATAAACTGACGGATATTGGAACAAACACAGATGCCAGCTTTCTCCATCACACCACAAATAGAAAAGTGTACTGCGTAAAATTAAAAAAAAAAAAAACTCATCTGAAGTATCCCTGGTGATGTTTTATTGTATATCCCTCCTAATGGCTGCTCTGTGTTCAAGGCCCCAGACACTGTGCATCCTGGAGCACAGAGGTTTATTATTGACTGTAAAGCTCTCTCTCTCATTATTGTACCTAGTGTGCTAAAATTGATTGGCTGCTTGTCCTGTCCATTCATGGACCCATTCAATTGGTTTACTTTTATCTGTGAGGCCATTCTCGTGCCGCTCCATTATTATTCATGTGGCCCTATCTCTGGAAAAACTTCGTGGAAATGACTGCCTGCGATCACAGGAAGCAGCTTCGCTATCTGTCCCTGAGGTCCAAACTGAATTAGGCAGAAGAGCTTTCATGTACTCTGTTACCTCTGCTCGGAAGCCAGAGCTAAATGAATCTGAAATGAAAGAGCCGGTCTCTCTTGGCAAGTTAAAAAGACTTTAAGGGGTCTTGAGGCAGACTAATAATGACCTGTATAAACCACATTAAGCTGTGATTTAAGGCTTTGTGCATAACTTTTGACATTTTTGAAGCCCTAATGGATGCAGCACCAACAGTACACTGATATGTTTCCATTACATGCCTGCTTATGTGCGCTGCCGGATGTTATGTTTATCACAGTGCAAGTTTTTCTTTGGGTTACCCTCTTATATTGCTAATCTCAGTATCATTCTCATCGTAAATGAAGGTGCTGCGCACAGTGGAATACATAAAAATTCCTCATTCATTCAAATAAAGCGTCCCTGTTCTTTCCCCTGACAGCGAAAGCCATGGGAAGTTAACAGTTTTCTCAATGAAAGCAATGCTGGCAACAATGTGTGGAGGGAAAATCGTGGACAAACTGCGTTGTAAGTACATGTTTGACTGCCTGACTTATAGCATGTCAGAAGATTTAGACGTCAATTAGCGGCTTAATTTTCTACAGTTTAATGTCCTGGTTGGCTGTACTTGCAGTGTTTTTTTTTTTTCCACAGTCCTGGACCAGTTTCAGTCTTGTAGTTGCTCAACTTAAACACACAGGGGCACTGTTGGAACACACATTCAGAGCTAATTTATTGCACATGCATTAACTCTGCTGTGTATATGGATTGTGGATCTCTAGTTCATTCACATAAATGTCCAAAGCCTGCTTGCGCTCTGTTTTTGCTGAGTACAAAGTCTGACATTTGTTTTCTCTCAGATATTTTCTCACAGATCTCTGACTCGAGTGGAGTCATGGTGTTTGCCAAGTTTGATCAGTTTCTTCGGGAGGTGCTGAAGCTGCCCACAGCTGTGTTCGAGGGCCCTTCGTTCGGTTACACGGAGCATTCGGTGCGGACATGCTTCCCTCAGCAGGTAGGATGTTTGAACACCTTTCCCTCTGCTTCTTCTTCTCTATCTTCTTTTTAATTTTTAATAACGTACACTTCTCATTGGATATGTGTATGTTTGTGTTTGTATCTAGAAGAAGATCATGCTGAACACATTTTTGGATGTGTTGATGGCAGATCCTCCTCCTCAGTGTCTCGTGTGGTTACCACTCATGCACCGACTTGCTAATGTTGAAAATGGTAAGATCTGGACCAGATGTGGGCAGATTTAGAAAAAGATACTCTATGTACATCACTTATCTCTATCCACACAGTACATCCATGTTGACATTTCAGCATTTGAACGTTCAAGTTCCTCATTTAACTTTTCTAAATTTAAATCTGACCTTGTCGAATGACCTGAAATGAATTTCTACCATAAAGGAGGGATTTCTGCAGCATCCAGGAGGCACATGAAAGGATTGTGCAGTACTTCAGCTAATAATAAAAAAAAAAAATGAGAGCAAGCTGGAATTGCATGAAGAGGAGTTAGCACATCAAAAAATAGTAAAAAATGAATTGCTAAAAAAATGTAATTTAATTGATAAATGGTTGATAAATGTCCACCTGCTGCCACAGAGGTACTTCACCTAGTCGACTGAGAGAAGGGAAAAAATCAGTCCTGACTTTGCAGATTGAGATTTTTTTTGCAGATTGCTGAAATTTTATCTGCTTTAGATACTGTTTGGTAGTTTAGTCCAGTCCTTCCCAAGTACAAGTACTTCAAAATTGGACTTGAGTACAATTCTTGACTAAATTACTTTCCATCACTGACTGTAGGGGCACATCAGATGGAAAAAAAAAATGTTGGCTTCAGACTAACTGCATGCAAAGGTTTGTGTCAGAAACCCTGTAGGGAGAGATGTCGCAGCTCTGACTGAAAATCCTGTCTTTGTTGTTGTTTTCAACCGCTCAGTCTTCCATCCGGTGGAATGTTCATATTGCCGGAGCGAGAGCATGATGGGTTTCCGGTATCGGTGCCAACAGTGCCATGGCTACCAGCTTTGTCAGAGCTGCTTCTGGCGTGGCCATGCCAATGGTCCCCATAGCAACCAGCACCAGATGAAGGAGCACTCCTCTTGGGTAAGGCGAAACCCTGATCACTCTCAATTTTATACCGCGTTGTTCCCTTTTCTAAACACTTCAAAAGTCAATATCTCTCCGTGAGTGTGGAATGATTTTACAACATAGCGGACAATTCAGCTGTCCTCCTACATTTCCTGTCCTTTCAGAGCAATCCAAGGGTTTTACTCATTTTGGCAAATTAAATTGTATTGATTGAATTCGCCATGTTGCCGCATTCCCCCGAAGCTCGATCATTGTGTTATAAATCGAAACAAGGGAAGTCATAGGCGCCGGATCCCAAATCCAATTCCCATCCCACTCGGTTTTTGTACAGAGAAGAATGACTGTTCATGAAGCCTCAGGACTGGAATAACTTGCCTCAGTGCATGAAAGACAAACATTCTCCGAAATATTTACAAAAAAAATGTGACATTTATCATGAAGCTTTGGTTGAATCTGTTCTGGATGTTTTCCTTCTTTCTGTGTAAATCACATGGCTATGAAACACATCTGTGTCATTGCTCACCATGTCATTTGGTTTCCAGTTCTCAAAACCATCTGCAGCTTGTTTGGTTTTGGCATTTGGCAGCATTTTCAATTCACCTCTATTCTGATTAGCTGGCACTATTACTGTCCCTTCCTGTGACAGAAACTATGACTGCTCATTCAGGAGTCCACTGCTGTGTCACTTCCCATCTGCTGCCAAGCTCAGCGTTTGTACAAGTGTAAAATTTATGCACTGTATCGGCAAGGCAATTTTATTTCTATTGCACATTTCATGCCAAGTAAATAGATAGATAGATAGATAGACAGGCAAAGCAGCACCATAACATTCCCACAAAAAGATGAAAAATGTGTTGTTTATCACATGTGCTCGGCTTTTTACTAGCAACACAACAACGCAGTGTTTCTCTTTTGCCTGATGCGTTAATTACAGTTAAGCCACAATACACCACAGAGTGATGGAGCAAAACGCTGAAACACATAATTTACTACTCTCTCAGACATGGCTCATTTCGGCCCTTTATATGTCTGTCAGGACACAATCTGGAATATACGTTCTTTGTGATATGACACTTAAGGGCAGTTTTCTTTGGCATGTTTATATCTTGCCTTTTCATCCCTGTAAAAAAAATGATGAAATGTCAAGAGTAGTTACCAGCGTCTATCAGCACTTAAACGCTATGTTTGGTAGAAAAATTGTACCCTGAGAGTGGACAGTTCCTGTTTTTTTTCAATACCAGATGTCCGTCAACTTTATAAAGATGACAACAGATGTGCGACAACCTAAAATCCTGCGTGAGCCTTCTTTTCTTGCAGGTTTTATTTATTTGCATGCTACACTGATCATCCTAGCTTAAGGAACTGCAGTACCACTCAAAAATATTTGATCAGTCTGACTTTTTCTGTGTTAGAGGACACTAAAACCTGATTCTAAGGCTTATCTAACCTGTCAAGAACAACATGACAGTGATCATATAAACATAAACATAAACATAGTTTTGATATCAAAGTGCATTTATCTCTGACTTAGTACTTATTGTTGTGGAAATGCCTAAACCTAAATTTAATGGACGTGGTGCAAGATCTGCAGCTGTGTAACTGTCTTTGGTTGTCTGATGCTGGAACACTCATAGTAAACCTTTTTTTCTATACATCCCATGTGACATGAATGCAGCATAATGGCCAAATTGCATTGCGGTTTTAGGGCTCCAGGGCAGTTTGTAATTCAGCAGCCAATAAAACTGCCTATGAAGTAGCAGATATAAGCCCTTCCTGAGTATGCACAAACTGCTGCTGATCCACACTTTTGACACAGTAAACAAACTGTTAACCTAGTTATGTAAATGACTTCTGAAGCAGCTCAAATCCGCTTCTGCCGCTCCGACAGCCGTGAATACAACAGACAAGGTGACAGTGCTTTGTTTTTTTCTGCCCTCCTCACAGAAGTCTCCAGCCAAAAAGCTGAGCCACGCAATCAGTAAATCTCTAGGCTGCGTCCCCATCGGAGAGCCACCGCATCCTGTGTTCCCCGAGCAGGCTGAGAGACCACAGGAACTCACCCATACTGTGTAAGTGCCATCCCCAAGGCATTTGTTGCCACTATTTGTGCCATTAATGAGGGATACCCAGCCGATTTGTTGATTAACAACACAGCAAGCCCCAGTGTGCTGATGATCTATAGTCTGTTCTTGTTATGTAACTGCCTCCATCTTTTCCATTTCGCTGTCTCTACATGACCGATAGAGTGCCATCTCTCTAAGATGTCAAGCCCCTGATTATTTGCTAACGTGGAAACGCTGATATACGGCGCAGGTTCAGACGCCGCTGCCGTTTACAGCACGGTCGTCCTCATCAGTCTCTTGGCAATGAAACGGGGACGATGGTATAAATCTCACACTCCAGGCTTTGAAGCTCCTGGAAGTCATTATAGGAAATGCATTATGTTCTGCTGCTGTCTTAAACCCCACATTAATTTACATTTCAGTTGAAAAATAGTACGATTTCCATAATCAGTTCCACTACAGAGATGCATCAGCAGTAGTCAACATCGCTAAGGTCACTTCATATTTTTCTCATCATTGTTGCACCGGATTTCTGATGCTTTTGGCCTCCACCAAGACGTAATCTAATAATGTTTCAGATTAAAAAAGTGATTTATGATTTCAGTTGTTCATGGCATTAATAGGATCACAGGAAATCTCTCAACTTTCTCATTTGAGCTTTCAGCATTTCTCATGGCACATTTCATAACAAAATCCTGTTTCATATTCCAGTCACGACCATAAATCTAAGCTGTCTGTATATGCTTTTGCTGCTGGCAAGTGTCAGTGAGTAATTGATAGTGAGCTACATCACGGGGGAGAAAGAAGTAGTGCCAGAGAATGCCAAGAAAAATAGACACAAGGTAAATACATCAGCGTGATTTCCTGTTTTAGAGCCGTGATCTCTGAATCAGTTCTCACATCCAGGCTCTGCCCACTGGTGGGAGGATTTTTCTGCACTGTGCTCAAACTTATGCATTTAAGATGAAGTTTACATTTACATAAATTTACAATTCTTCGCAACAGGGAGAATCAGCTGTCGACCCGGATGTTTTCCTCCAACTGAGAGATGAGGCGATTGGATAAGCCTGCACGGTATAGGCCGTCTAGCATGAAATTACATCACACAAGTAGATTAATATTGATTAAAATAAAATTTGTGGCTAAAACTATTTCGGATTATGTCCCTCCAGTGACCCCAGCAAGCAATAATCCGTGTCTTTTTTTATAATGTTGATTGTTTCAGATGATGGAGGCCCCAAGAATATTGAGCTCTGTCCATTTGGGGCTCGGGTTATATTGGATTTTGTAGCACAAAGGACTTTCATTGTAATTCTTTTTCTCTGAACGATTTTTTTCCATGAACTAAAGCGTCCCGTTTGAGTATTTTTTTGTCACTATAAAAAGATATAGTAGTTATTTGCAGTGAGGGAAAGTGACATTTGCTGAAGTACCGCACATAACTACATATTTGAGGTACTTCAAATTAAGATATTGCATTCAATATACACATGAGAAACTTATATAATGCAAAGTACTGTTGTAGAGTCTGGCTCATGTCCCCTTACAAAAATGCCCCTTGTCACATTTCAGATGTCTATTGGTTGTTAGCAGTTTTACCGAAGAGCCATTTCTCCTTTAAACTTCTCAGACGGTTTCATTTAAATAACATTTAGAGGCCCACATAGATTAAATGATACAATATTGAACAAAATGGTGGTTTTACTTGAGCAAAACAGACAATACAAATCTCTGTGATACCTCTAAAATTGAACTTTTTGGGAAGAAATTCCAGGAATTTCTTGTCGTTATGTTCTCCTTTAAGACTTTAATGAACAAAGTGCATTCTCATGCTCTTGCAAATGGCATTTCAAGGTTGGTGGCACTGTGTGTGTGTGTATGTTCACTGACTTTTAGGATAATGGATGTGACTGTTGACCCCTGAGACTTGTTTGTATGTCCCTCTGTCTCTATTGTTATGCCTGACGCAGAGAAGGTATTTACCAAAAGTCTCCGTTTTTGATGATGGGAAGAAAAGGCTATTTGTGGTTCCTGATGCATTAGTGTTTTTATTTGTGTGCGGTGATTAAGTAGCGCCTCTCATCAACCGTGCAATGAAAAGATGTTTTTAGCCTGACAACCTCTCAAAATATGTATTCATCAGTGACTGCCGTCCTCAATTTTGGCTCCACTCTGCAAACTGTGTTCAAAATGACAAACAGATGTACTACAGGCAAATCATTTTCAGAAAATATGCATATCTGCTACAGAAGATACACAGAAAATGTACCGATTTCATTTACTAATAGTTCAGAATATGACAGGTCATATGTGACTAACATTTAAGGGATGAGAGGACCGATACTGCTCTCACATCTGTTGGTTAATTATGAAGCTTCAGAAAACAGCTGGTTAGCTTAGCTTAGCATAAAGACTTAAAACAGGGGGAAGCTGTTAGCCCTGCTCTGTCAAAAGTTAACAAAATCCACCTACAAGCAACGCTAAAGCTTGCTAATTGGTATGTTATATCTTGTTTGTTTAATTTGCACAACAAAAGCAAAATGTAAAAATGACAATCTGTGGCTATTAACAAAGGCCACGTCTCTGTCTCTTTAGCATAAACAATGGAAACAGCAAACAAAAAATTTAAATATTGTATCCCATTTGTTTAATAATCAGTACAAAATGTAAAAACTGTCATTTCTGGCTTGGAGGAAGTGCCCGGCCAAGAAACAGTCACATACATAACTGTGCTAAATCTACAAAAAAAAAAAAAAAAAAATCACTGTGGATTTTGCACAGATTAAACAACCAACATATAACATGCAAATTTGTGAGCTTTAGAAGTGCTGGTGGATGGATTTTGTTACCTTCAGACAGTGCCAGGCTTGCTGTTTCCCCCTGTTTCCAGTCTTTACACAAAGCCATGCTAATTGACTACTGGCTATAGCTTTAATTTATTCATGAGAATGGCATTGATCTTCTCATCTAACTCTCAGCAAGAAAGCAAACATTTCCCAAAAACTTAAACTATTTAACTTTAAATCCGACTGTAAATCTTCTGCCCTCTTTGTGGCTATGAGCCATAAGGTAGAGGAACCGGCACTAATGGAATAATTTGTTAACGGTCGATTTCAGAGAAATTATGGGTGAATACAGTAATTATCTGCCTCCCATTCCCATGTTGATTTCCCTGCTGGCTACAGAAATCTTCCTTCAAACTGAATCCCTCAGATAATTAGTCACAGGAAAACTGCCAAACCTCCAATTTTATTCTACATTGACTCCATTTTATTGGTGATACATAACAGAGAGAGAAATGTATTGTTCATATTCTAAAACTAGTGCAGCCAGTTGCCAATCTGGAAGAATGTTGTCTGCGAAGAGGTGTTATTTCATGTTGTACACTGGGAGACATCCATCAGTGTGGTCTCTCAGGTGTGTGTATGCATGTGTGAGGGTTGACGAAGTGCCTGTGATTGAGTAACAATGGCAGAATCAGGGTAGAGCGTCAGATTTGATCAAAACTCCCAAATCGAACGGACACGAGTCTCCCAGTTGTCCAGCCCCTTGCGTCGTCTTCAGAGAAAGTGCAGCTATTCTGATACTGTTCTGAAATATTTACTGGCATCTGAAAGCAAAGACTAACAGCAAACTGAGCTGTGAGTTTTTCCCTCCACTCAAACTGTCAGCAAGATTCTTGGGGATTTGTGTTTTGGAGAGGAGTTATGGGTTTGGGATGCACCGTCTGTCTCAGGAACTTTAAATCTATGATACGGCTTCTTACCTTCTTACTTAGCACCGCTTCTGCCAAAAGACTTTAAACATGGAAATAGCCTAAAAGTCGAAAATAGGCATCTTACCTTACTTTGCATTAATGTGGAACACACACTTTGGTGTCAGATTCTGAGTGCCATGTTTAATATTTAGCAACCAATTTTCCACTCTCCATATAATCCCCAGAAATCCCTTAACATTTTAAAACGCCTTCCTCTGTTTTACATCTTTTTTTATTCTCCGGGTCAATGCAAATTCCATCAGTGTCATTAAAATAGGAGAGAGCAGGCATGTAATTCACTTTTCTGTGAGCGTGATCCATTGGGTTTTTATGGCCAAGGTACAGACAGCCTCACAGGGAAATAGGAGCACCGTTGCCAGCAGGAGAGGATGCTTCGTGTTTGCGTATTATTTTTAGCCGGCTGAGGGCGATTGAAGGAAGCCGTGCATCCGTCGTTGTCAGAAATAAGGTGAATGCGTATGTATGAAGCACCACCAGACTTAATTTTCCCTGAACCTCTGCCAACTGCCAAGTGCAAGGAAAGGGTGGTACATTGTCATTCACTGCACACAGGTGGAACGAGGCTTAGCGCATTGCAGACTTTGATCTTAGTTCCTAAATGTTATGTCAGTTCGCTCCCATTTGACCTCTAGGACTCCAGCTGAATGTCTTTGTGTGGACTGTGTGTCCTTCATCAACATTTCTCTCGGGGGTGAACCACAGGGCTTCAGATACAGATCTGAAAGAGTCAGGACGCTGGTTAGTATTAATCCAAATTTGTAGAGGGAATTGAAATACGGTTACTCTGAGGCTTTTACGTAAGAAGAAGCTCTTTTTTTTTTATTGCATCCTACTGTTCCACATAAGAGATACTGGTGTACTCGAAACGGACTGGTTATTATTTATAGAAGGATAGTCGTGAAGAGCCTAGCTGAAGGAAAGGCGAGGAAGAGTCATGATATAGTATGTAAATCCTGTCATAGTACAGACTGTAGAGGCCATTGTTTTTCTCCTGAAGGGATGAGAGAAGATCAATCGCAACCTTTTTCTTTTTTTTTTTTGAAGGTTGCAATTAAGGTACTTTGAGCAAATGGCATTTCCCTAATAAAAAAAAAAAGTGTGTGTTAGAGAGGTGAAACGACCGAGTCAGAGCAGAGGGCTTCAGAGAGAGACAGCGTCAGGAGAGAGAGAGTGTGTGTGTGTGTCTGTTAGAGACCGAGAGAGAGATAGAGAAAAGCTACGTCGTCATAAAGTCATGTGACTGCCGAGTTTCCTTGGAGACAGCAGCAGTGTAGTACATTGAGATGCTCGCCTGCTCAGTTGAGGGCAGGTTAGGCATCTGGCAACAGCAGCAGTTGGATGTATTTTGCCAGCCAGGCAGGTGCTTTCTCTCCTCACAGAGGTAAGTGTGATGTCTCGTGCCTCGTCCTCTGTCTGGAGCTCACCTTCAGGGCGGATTACTGTAACATGATGAGGGTTAAATGGCAGGCAAACATTTTTCACATGGTACTGGGATTTTACTTGGAGTATTTCTCTGCTTCTGATGAGACTACAGGGCAACGTGCAGGTTTCAGTAGTGACAGTTCCTTTTTCCTTCTCCTGTTGTTGTCTTGTCGCACAAAACAAACAAATTAGCAGGACTGTGTTTGCGCAATTTGCCTCAGAAACTTCAGAAAAATCAGGACGGATGAATTGCTCATGCAGGACCATCCGTGGTTTTCTTTTGAATCTGTTGAGTTGATCCTGAGGGAAATTTAAATGTATGAACCAATAATTGTAGCATGTCTTTAAAAAGAACATGCCATCCCCCTTTGAGCATCCACATTAATGCAGGGAACATGTACTTTAGTTTGTGAACAAATAACACTGCAAAATATTTGAATACAATTAGTGAGACAAAAATTGTGCAGTCTCTCCTGCTCTGGTTTCTGTTTTGTTTTTAGTAGCACGATAATATACTGAAAAGACTATGTGTGCTGTTGAGGCACTTTGTGGCTCTCAGTGCTTCATGCTGATAACAGTATTCTGCACAATGTGGATATAAATAGTTTGATTTGGGGGGAAAAAAAAAAAGCTGATTGGACAAATAAGCATTATAGGACACAATGCTTTTCAGTGCTTTGCCTTTTATGTGATAATGAGAGCTTTAAATAAAACTGTCAGTTACAATAGAATCAAGGCTGATAATTACAGAGAGATACTATGTTCAGATTTTAGGAGATGCAGCTACAGAGACAAGGAAATCAAGTGCCGTCGTCAGTGGCTGCTGAGAAGCTGAGAGCACCTGAGATGTGCAGAGAGATATTTTTGATCCGTTAATGAGACTCTGTGGTCCGGGCTCCGATGAGTTCGTCGGGGGCCACTGATTCAGCCGCCAGATGGACCCCATCGCTTTGTTTACTCTCACAAATTACCTCCCACAATGTCACCTTCCCTGGTTTTTCACAGACTTCCAGTTTAATTAGATTTCTTGTCTGCTGTTGTTGCTTTTGCTCATGTTAATTAGGTTTCAGGTAATAGCCTAAAAACATCTAAATTGCCGGTTCCGGGAAAAGTCAATTACTTCGCAACAATTTTGAGTTAACTCAAGTACAACATGTTGCCTGTTTTGTGCAATACGCTCAGTAGTTGTGTAATGATCACCACCTGCCTCCCCTCTTACCCTCTTTTGTACAGTTGGATTAAATTGAAGTCAGGATCGCTGATTTATGAATATTAATAAAATGCAAATGCCCCTCTCCTCCATTCCCTGGTGACAAGCACCACAGGCCTCTGCAGTGTAGCATTAAAGACCTCTAATCTTGTCTTTTAGTCAGCCGAAACCAGTGGCCAACAACATGAACGACACATTGCTCATGTCCTCTGGGGCACCTACTCCTACCAAAAGGTAAGCACCCCCGGGCACAATGTCTTTCTTAAGATATCATTCAGATTACTCCACAGAATTGGTGTAACTCTTGTGATTACTACCCCTGATGTTTTCCTTAAAAAACAGACAAAACGTCAGTTTAAGTTACGCACTTTAACGCACAGAATTCAGCCTGTGCTCAGAATAGGTGACATATTCCCTCTCATCCGTGGAAATAACAAGAATAGCGCAACAAATCAGACTACAGATGTTATTTGTTCCCTCACACTTGACACACATTTTTGCATCTGAGCAGCATGCCCTTGTGAGTGTGTATTTTTAGCGGAAAAATTTGTTACGCTGTCATGAAGGGTATGTGAGCACTCCTACTTAAAGGGCTGATTTGACAAATAGATTATGATAGAATTGGAGCCTATCATGTAAGCAGATAGCAGGCGAGGGCCCCGTGAAAGCAGCCTAATTGTCTTCTCATTTGAGCCCCTCCCAGTTAAAGGCCATCACTGTTATTATTTACTGCGAGTGGTAATGAACCATTGTGATTATGAATTCGATAATGGAGAGCACTCTGAGGGAGCTGTAATGTATCTGCACTCTGTCCTTCAGGTCTGTGCTGGGTGAATTGTTCTTTTGTGTACGGTATCTCTCGATCGCATCTTTCCAGCAATTTGGGTTTTGCAAGACGGGTCTGCTCGGGGACTCAGGACTTCCCACAAGACATTAGAAGGGAAGAGACGTCACTGTCCACTGTACAGAAATAACAAGAGGTGTGACCGTCCACAGTGTTTAACATCGGGTATTTGTTTGAAATCCAGACAAAGGCAGAGCATTCAGAAAGAGCTTGAATGGCTGTATTTTTTTTTCACTTGTGTGCCTCTGGGCAGGGTTATCATACAGTACTACACCAAGGACCAAGCCAGCCGAAGGACAGCATGCACACTGAGAAAAATGTCCATCGCAGAAAAAAAAATGTTTCAATCCAAAGGGTTGACGTCATGTCGTTGTTCCCTCGCTTCACGCTAGAAATTGACGTTACATTTTGAAAAAGTTTAATCATCTAATGTTGCTGGAAGATTTCCTTTCTGTATTTAGAAAAATGAGATGCTAACAATCAATAGCAGATTAAGTTTCGTGCAGAGACGAACATTTTGTGCAGTGCAGTCTTGTCTCCAAGGGCTGACAGTATCAAGATTAGAGCAGGTTTGAAGGAAGCTGACAAGACAGGGACACCCGAGGCGGTAAACGATGCCTTGCATCCAGACCCGTGGAGGTCAGTGGAAGACATCACGTGTTGCAGCGTGTACAAGTGGAAGGCGACGCTCTCCTGAGGTTTGTTTCACTGTGGCAGTAATGAAGAAGCCTGATAACCTTTGTCTTGACATTTTGCTTTGTGAGTCAGAGCTGCTTTGGGAAGATGTCATGCACTGAGGATGCTGCTGCCTTGGGGGGGCATAACAACTACAAAGCTGCCATATTTAGGGCAGAAATTGTGCATTAAGCCACTGTGACACTTGCAAAACAGGTTGTGTTGAGTGTCAGTGTGGATACGGGGAGATAAGGTGTTGAATGGAGAGGGAAGGAGCAGGTTTCACTTAGGTTTGCTTGCAGAGAACAGAAGGCCAGTTGCTACCAGGCTCACATTTGGTTTGTAAATATTAATCTATTGTCATAATTACCCTGCACTGGCCTGCTTGCTCTCACATGAAGGGCCTATGAGTCAAAGATGCCACTGCTGAATAATACAAAGCTCCTTGTGGCTCTGCCTCATTTCAAGAGCCCCCAAACTATAAAGCAGCACCAGCGCCGCCTTTGTTTGTTTGTTGACCCTTTCAAATTCCACTTTTTATCAGAGAAAAAAAAAAAAATTACGAAACACATCCGTGATTGTGTGTCAGCGCAGAGCTCAGACTGAATGCACTCTGTTTGAAAAATTGTGCGTGTTGTGCTTCCAGCCTCCATCACAGTCTGCTCTGTGATTCTGTCTGCTCTGCTGACATGGCATCTGTTCCCTCCCACCTCGCCGTCTCTCATAGGCAATCACTCACCACAAGCTGGTCCTCCAAGGGTGAACCGACGCCGCGGTATTTATTACCTGTTAGTCATGCAGAACCACGGCGGCAGAAGATAAAATTAAATGGATAAAGAAAATGCTGCGTTGAGCCTGATGAGATAGAGAGGATGATTTTTGTGTGAGGTGACATGAACTGAGTCAGCAGCTCACCATGACTGAATGAATGTAATAAAGAAATTCATTGTATTATATATTAATATAAAAAATACTGTAACTAGCAAGTCAGATTTAAAAGTAAACATTTACCTTTTGAGGCTGCTTCACCTCTATGTATGTTCACAACATTCAGATCTTTGGCCTCTTTTCTTATAGGACAAGTAGGTCCAATAAGACCAGTGGTGTCTGAGACATTGTGTTTGAGGGAAAAAAAATCTTCACATGTGCAACTAAAATATAAAAATAAAAAAACCTGGGAAAGACGCCAGTTAAGGAGGGCTTCAAGGCAGTGTATGCATCTTTGTCCAAAAACCTGGCACAGATAAACAGGTATCGCCAGGAAAGTCCCTGAAGAAGCAAAGCCAGGAGCAGCTTCTACACTGATAGCCTGAAGATCCAGACACGCAGTCCAACTCCAAAAGACCGCGCAGGGTCACAGCTTCTCCTGAGCCAACCTGAGCAGCTCGTTGGTGTCTGTTAGTGTATTACTTTAATCCTGCAAGAAACCCCAGGCTCAGTCTTTGCTTTAGCCTGAGGACCAGACTGTAAATTATTTAGAAAGTGTTCCATTTAAAAAGACATTTTTTTTGACATCCTCCTCAAAACAAGCGCTTTTAAAGTTTGTGGAGTGATTTCTTTTTTTTTTTTCTGGTGCAGATCAACTGAGTTTTCTCGAGTCAGGTGACATTATCTTGAAACGAGTCAAATAATGCAGAGTATTTTTAGATATCATCGCTGAAACAAGAAAAAACCCTTGAAACAAGTGAGTTAGGAGCCAAGGCAGCTAAAATTATCTCATCACACTGGCAGCTTTTTTTTTTTAATCTTTCTTTGAGAAAGATAAGATTTTAATACAAATGTTGATTAAAAGGCTGGTTTACAGTGTTTTTTGGGGGGGTTTTTTTGGGCCTGGGCAGTGAACCCTGCGGGGACTCTGGCTGTTGATCCGCTGTGTTTGAAGCCAGATTGTGCTTAATGATCTTAATCATCGCTCACTCTCCAGTCAGGGTTAGATAGCACCCAGCACCATTTCAGCTCTCCTTCACTCCTCATTTCAGGCCGCTTGCCGAGAAAGGACAGCCTATGTTCTGTCATCTGTCCTCGCCATATGCCACGCCCATGATCATTTAAAGTCTCGTGCCGTATTTGACATTTCCAGTCAGCGATGAAATGGCCAGAACGGACATTGGCACAGTCACAAATGCATTTGGCATGCTGCATTTCTCTCTTATCCATCTCATTGTTATGACCAATTATCTCAGACTGTCGATCAACACTGGAGTCAAAGCCAAGTGTTATATATTAAGGTCACCTCAATTATAAAGTTTTTTTTTTCATGCAAATTCTTTTACGTAATCACTTTGACTGTACAAACTTTTCCCTCTACTTACATAAGAGCTTTTGACATTAAAGTCAGTGTTACTGTATATGTGTATGTGTGTGGGTGATGTATCTCTCTGTTTATGACTTTGGGCAGTGTCTTGGAGAGTCCCAGCCGGCTAGATGAAGAGCACCGCCTCATCGCTCGCTACGCTGCCCGCCTGGCAGCCGAGGCGGGCAACTCTACAGTGAGTGTCTCCCAGAACACCCTGTGGTGGACTTCAGACAACCTGCATTTCACATTTAACGCTTTGACAAGTTATTGTTCAGCACTTCATTGTGACTGGAGAACTTAAGCGTTGAACCAGCAGTTTGTAAGACTACTCACACTTGTAAGCGTGAGAGTGCCTAATATGGCTCCCTGTTTATGCAGAAACATAACCGGTCTCCAGCAGGGCGTCATTGCTGCCCACTGTGGTCAGGAGGTAGCTGCTGGTGGTGTTTGACTTTTGTTTGCACATTCTTGTTAATGTCATTCTATGATAATTTTGTTTGTATTTTCCAGCAACAGTGTCCTCCAACAGATCTGAGTTTCAACTTCGATGCCAATAAGCAGCAGAGGCAGCTGATTGCAGAGCTGGAGAACAAAAACAGGTAAAATTCATCCTTTTATTCATTTACATTTACTATCGTACTATTGCTTCTACTACTTCCACTACTGTAGCTGAGTGTTTTTACATTATTGCATCACTACTTCAGCTTAATTAAAGAATCTCAGTACTTCTTCCACCCCTGCTGAATATTAAACTGGTTGCCTGACTTATTCAGGGAGATCCTCCAGGAGATCCAGAGGCTGCGTTTGGAGCACGAACAGGCCTCTCAGCCGACCCCAGAAAAAGCCCAGCAGAACCCCACCCTTCTCACTGAACTGCGGCTCCTCAGGTATCATCCCTGCCGCCACCACCACACCACTTAGAAGAGCACCCTCTTCCCGGCGAAAGGAAGAAAGAGCAATATATTATCGAAATCAAGTAGTAAAACCACTGCAGGGCTGCTGCATTTATGCAGACTGAACTCATTCTTCAAGTTGAGGTAATGTCTTCCTAATTCAGGAGGGTGATTTTGAATTAGCAGCATGGGCATTCATCATGCTGGCAGGACACTGAGACCCTTGGGTTCAGTTCTTGGAAGAGACTCACTCTATGAGGACGTGTTACAGCACTTGTTGCCCTGAATGACTCCTTGTTTGTCTGGTCTGCCCTAAATAATGAATCAGCAGTGAGCTTTAAGGTCAACAGTTGTGTCAAATTGAATATTCATCCAATAATTTATAGCATAAATTACAGGCTGCCCATCAATATATAGGCATAGTAGATGTATTTGAATGTTTTTCTCAATTTCAGTATCCTCACACCGGCTCTTGGTCATGTTAAAGGATTGTTGTATGTGAAGGAAACTAATTATATGTACGAGTACAAAAACAGAGGAATTCAGCAGTAAAACAAATGGGTTTATATCACTGGAGGTCACAGTTATTACTCCTCCCAGTTTTAATTCAAACATATTTGGGAGCATTATTCAGCTCACTGAGTCTGTTTGTGATTCAGGCTTTAGACCAGGATATTACCTAATGGTAACTATTTCATCACAGACTGTGGACTGTGTTTGGAGTCTGGCTGAACAGCTCTGGTATCGCCTTTATTCAGCCTGGGGATATAGAGCAGAGCAGAGATGTTTACAGTCTGCAGATGTTTGTGAGTTTCTGATAGGACGACCTCAGCCTGACAGACGGCCGCTACAGTTCTTCAAGGCTTTTTCAAAAATGCAGCTGCACACTGCGAACACCAGAGGGTGATAATACGCCAGAGTCATTACTGAAAAGAGAAGACAACAAACTACAGAACTTAACAGGGGTCTCAAACTCAGATGACCTGGGGACAGGTTTTTCTCTTTTAGATGAGCCAGTTCAACATTCACTGGAAAGCAAAATATATTATTTTCCAAATATAAATTTAAATTTAGTACAGTTTGAAGCTGAGCAGCTAGTCTTTCCCTCTTGTATATCTCTCTTGAAACTGTCCAGGTATATTGTTTATGTGCATTAAGAGATATTTTGGTGCCAGGTGAACCACAGTAAATCAGAGTTCAGTTGGTCACAGTTTCATTCAGCAGCTGGCTGAATGCTAAGTGTAGAAAAAAGGTCCATTTTTATGCTCCGATCCTGCAGGCCCCCCCCCCCCCCCCAAAAATGGAAAAAAGTAAGTGATAACTGTAAAATAAAAGGCTGGAGATAAATCATAGAGGAAAAAAATAAATTTGTGGGCTGGATTCAACAGTGCATTAAACACATCTGAGCCTTTATAGGGTGGACTTGGCCTCCGGCCCAGTAGCCTGATACCCCTGCTTTAAAAGGACCAGGTGTGAAGTACGTATCACGTTTTCAGTGCTGAGGGAACCAGTGACAGATTAATGACAGTGAATGTAGTCGTGACAGTGACGCTGGTGCAGGTAAAAACTCTAGAGAAATATTTTAATAGACTAGACCAGAGCATCAGGAGCCCAGTCCTGTGCAGCAGCACGATGCAAATGATGCAAATGCCACATGGCTCAACACACTTCATGTATGTACTTCATGTATATTCAACACATAGCATCTGTGTTTATGCTTCTGATCACTGCATTATTAGACTCTTTTGTCCCCAGACTGTTCACATAGAAGGAACAGATTCACCGAAAAATCAAGACACACCGCTTTGTTAAGGCAGACAAGGTTTTCTTTTGTGAAACATCAACCTGGCCATCAGGAGCACCTGCTTTATGTTTTATTACTGTCATGCATCCAAGTAGCACTTCCTCCTTTGGTTTTTAATGTATCCCTAAACTCTTTCCCTCTGCTACAGACACAGGAAGGACGAGCTGGAGAGGCGCATGTCGGCCCTGCAGGAGAGCAGACGGGAGCTAATGGTGCAGCTGGAGGGGCTCATGAGGCTTCTAAAGGTAAGACGATCACCTGATTGTGGGACAAAAGGGCCTTTGAATCAGTATTAATATCCGAATACATTAGTGCATAAACACTGAATGTAAATCTGCTGTTCTTCTTTAGCATTTTACAGGTTTTGTCAGTGATAATATATCTTACGCAGTCTGGTGGCATGTTTGATGAAATGAGCTGCTGGCATGTTAAATTCTTCAACACCAAGACATTAAAGCATTCTTAAGTTATATTAATGTGCCATATGGTGCATGCAGAAATCCCTTTCCTCTTCTTCTTTCACTGCTTTAACTCTGTTGCTCCCACTCCTCTTGCTCTCTCTCTCTTTCTCTCTCTCTCTCTCTCTCTCTTTCTGCTTACCTTTGCTGGCTGATAGGATGAGGAGCAGAAGCAGGCTGTAAGTTGCCCTTAATTCAGTTTGCCAGGCTCAATACCTGGCTGTAGTCACAGCACTTAGTTTAATGCTTCTATACTCCCCCCCCTTCACACAGATGTGATTGAAGGAAGTTTTTTATAATAGATTTTAAGAAAGATGTGAGGAAAGGTGATAGGATTCCACTATCTAACTGGGTTCCACAGATCTAGTCCTCTTATCCAGGCTCTCTGCATCCCTTGTTTTACTGGAAATATTAGGGAGCTCAAACCACAGACCGGGACACAGTCTTTAAAACCAGGTTTCTCATGTCCGCGGTCCAAACAAGTTGAGAGATCTGTGTTTTTCTTAGCCCAAATGTCAGGGACCTGTTCCTTTCATCGGCACTAACAACCTCCCTTCTAATGTGACTGCAGTCTGGCTGGCCATCTGCTGCCTGGCTCTGAGCCATCGACCTGGGCCTGCACTAGTCACAGAGACACACAGTGATCCTTTCTCTGTGAGATATAGCTCCCGACTCAGCACCGGCCCCGGCCGCTCAACCACACATGGTTCTCATTACCCCCTCGCTGCAGTAAAGGTGCAATATAGAGACGCGGAGTATAGCCAGCCAGTGTAGGATTACCAGAAAATTTTCTTGCCTTTATACCATTGTTTTTGTTTGTTCTCCCTAAAAGGATTAAGATCTTTTGGTCACATCTGTGTCTGTGTTTGTTTTAATAAAGTCACCTTTAAAAGCAAAAAGGTCATCTGTTCTAAAAGCTGCCATCTGTGATTACAATACAGCATCTTCCATTGAAACGCAGTGGCTGTAGAATTGGCTTTGTTGATGAAGAGATTACTGTGGATTTAAGTTTTCTTTTCCTCTTTATCAGAATTCCAGATTCACTAAAGTTTTGCACTTGGAAGACTTATCCAATATGTCATGAAAATAACCAGATATTCTGTGGTATTTGTTCACTTTGCACTAGTGGGGACATGCTTAGAAACATTTTTCAGCTTGTCCCTTTGCGCCTGTCACAGTCAAACATATGAATGATGAGCAGCACCTCTAAGGCTCATCAGTTATCATGTTGCATCCCATGTGTTTTATCTCTACAAAAAAAAAAAAAAGTACTAAAATTGAGACATCTATTTCCCAACATGTTGAACTATTTCTTTAACATCTGTTTCAAGACTCACTGAGGTGAAAGAAACCTGTATTTTCAGTTCACAGATTAAACAGGTCGATAAACAAAAAAGAGGCAAACAGAACAAAACTGTATTTTCCATCTAAATGTCAGGGAATAGAGTAAATATTAGATTCTGAAGATTAAACAATTTGCCGATGAAACAGTAACTATCATGGGTGTTTCTTTACCTTGCAGTCGCAGTCTGGAGGCTCCCCTCATTCTTCCCCCAGTCACGGCGCAGGCTGCTCCATGCCCATGCCCATACGCTCCACCTCGGCTGGGTCCACCCCAACTCACACACCACAGGACTGCCTGGCAGGGGTGGGAGGGGACGTGCTGGAGGCCTTTGCTCAGGGTGAGTCTAAACCAACACCTGAAACAAAGTGCATTCATTACAAGCTCATGCAAAATGTATAACACACTGATTAATTGATGTCGGCGTGGAAACAAAACTTTTTGTAGAAACTTATGAAAGGCCTCATTCATAAAACATTAAAATTTTTGAATAGTGATCAGTGAACATAAGCTTACTCTATGCACTTCAGCTGACTTTGGCTGTTTATACTTTAAAATGTTTGAACAGCAAAACTAAAAACTGCATGTGTTTTTAATTTGGTTTTAAAACATCTCCTTTTCCCAGGTGTACCTAGAAATCTTCGGAATGATCTATTAGTTGCTGCTGATTCAATCACAAACACCATGTCATCTCTGGTGAAAGAGCTCCACTCAGGTTAGTCTATAACATGTGTTTTACGATATAAGACTGTTTTTCCATCTGGATTATGTTTTCCTTTGTTTCCTGGGTTTGAGTCTTTGAATGAGTCTCTGAGTTTTTGTCCTTCTAACACCTGCTTCTGATATGTTTCCCTCCATATTTTTGAGTTTTTACAAAGCGATCAAAAACATTGTCACTGAAATCTGGGGTTTTATTTTTAAAGTAGACGACGGGGGAGAGGAAGAGGAGACCAACATGAGGAACGGTGGGGACAGAGGTGAGTCCACGTACATGCTGATATAGACGTTTCCTAATTGAATCTTTCAAAGCCAATCGTATAAATAGCACATACAGTAAGCCACTCGAAAAACAGAATGCAGAATTATTTATGTCGATCATTAAAATTGGCCAAAACATAAACATGCAATATTTCCTTTCTTTTTTTCCAGCTGAAGCAGAATGAAGAACAAAAAGTAGGAACTATAAATAATTAATATTATGTTAAGCACATTTAACTTACTACAGCATTGTTGTCTCAAGATAACGAGATACTTAACCATTGTAACAATAAAATGGCTGATATTATGAGATAACAGGATAATTAACTTATGACATTGAGATAATGTGATAAAAAAAATTGGCCATTCTTGAGTTATTATGATTTCATAGAAACAAGTTGCCTGAAGTACACTCATTTTCTACAACTACAACATCTAGAACTAATTTCAGCTGCATTGTTTTTTTTTTTGGTTTGGAGGAGTTGGCTGCAGTAAAATATTTGCATGGCACTTTAGCAGCCAATAATGTATAATAATATACTTGTTTGGCTAATATAATGGGCTGCTGCTGCAACCCTGCTTCCAAAAGTAGCAAAGCAATGTGGCACATTGCCACAGAGTCATTTATAATTTTATTTAATTTTTTTTTTCTTTTACTAATTCATCCAAGCTGTACAGACTGTCAGCGACACTAAATTCACTCTCCTTTGTGTGTATCTAGGCACAGTGAGAGTACAGAAGCACTGAGGGACAGAGAACACCATCCCATCCTGTAAGGACATACAGTCATCAACTGGGAAGAATCAGTAACAACAACAACAACAACAACAACCCTGGCATTAGCACGTAGAGTAATGCATGCTGTAATCTAACAGGATTTCACTATGTGAAAAAAATTGTTTCTTCACACCTTGCAGGTAGCAAGATGTGTCTAATTATCGAGTGTGTGTGTTGTCCTGTAAACAAAAACTGCTGTAATTACCCAATGATTTCCCTCATGACTGCTAAGGAATGGCTTGCTGTGCTTTCTCCTCCAACTGTTCCATTGCAGCAGGTCATTCTGTATATAAAATACTGTAAACACGTGACCTTGGGAACAACCCCGACATGGAGATGACCTCCTGTCACCACGTGTTCCCTGTCATTGCTTTTGTATGATTAGCGCTAGTATTTCTTTATTTCTTTTATTTATTTCTTTTTTAAATTATTTTTGCATGAAGTTGCACTCACGTCTGGATTTAGGTACTGTACCATGCTATGCCAGCTCTTCGTGGGTTTATGGTGACAGCTGGGGTGTCAGAAGTGTCCTGCCTCAGAGTTCACGCTGAGTGTGTTTACTGCACATCCACATTCTGGAGCTGAAGTTTGAGGTTACCCAGGACATGCTGCTGTCTCAATTAAAGGAGTAGTTAAACATTTTTTGGGAAATACATTTTTAACCCTTAAACTAGCTGTTTCCCCACTTCCAGTGTTATGCTAACAGTCTCCTGGCTGTCCCAAACCTTTGTTTTTGTGTGACAGTTAACAAAAAGAGGTAGCTTAGCTTAGCACAAAGATTGTAAACTGGGGGGAGCCAGCCCCTGCTTTCAGTCTTTAGGTTAAGCTAAGCTAACTCGCTACAGGCTGTTGTCTTGTATCAACCTCACAGACAGTGATATCAGTCTTCTTATCTAATTCTCTGCAAGAATGCACATAGGCATATTTTTCCCCAAATGTCAAACTATTCCTTTAACCATTCAGCAAATGGATTAGCAGATTAAAAAATTATGAAAATAATTGTTAGTTGCAGCCACCAAGGAGATTTACTGTTTCCATTATTGCAAATATGAGCTGGTCTCCAGAATACCGCGTGCATGTGAACACACTCAGTGAGTCACATACTGTACTGCTGCTACTGTGCTCTCAGTGAGCCACCCTTGCAAATAAGAGGGCTGTGCGGTTAAGAGAAACCGAGGGGCTACTCCAAACAATGGGCCGAGTCTCATTGTTTACTCCCAATGAAAACTTAACTGAACCACCTGAAGGGCATTGTAACACTCGACGCAGCATGGTGCCTCCTTCCAAAATACACTGACTAGCTGGTAGCCTCAGTATTTATAGTTTCAAGTGTAGGGAAGCACCTCAGGATGTTTAATAGTGATGAATTAGGCATCAAGTATTAGTTGTGAGTCACAAAATGAACACTTATATAGTATGTGAGGGTGTGAGGTAGTCGTAAGCAAGTAGGAAATGCTTTGATAGCTTTATTTAGTTAAGAATATTGAAAACGTTTATGTGCAATGACGGTAGGTGCTCAGGGACTGCAGAGCTCCGCTATATGAAATGTGGTGATGACTAGAAATCATTGCCACAGGTAGAAAAGTTAAAGTAAGGTTAAATGATTTTAAATAGTTTCATTCTAAAAATTTTGTATATCATGTGGGCAAAACTTCAAACTGCGTGTCAAGCCCCGTCATAAGTGGTTCGTTTTACTTTCATTTCTCCAGTCAATTTGTCTCATTTTGGAATGAAACTCTTTAAATATTTATAGGAAAACAACAGCAAGTGATACGATGCTGGGCAAAGAATGTAGGTGATAAGAAGGGGACAAGTTTTTCTGAAGTGCTATTTGGTGAAGCATGTTGTTGAATATAGTTTGTCTGTGTGTGAATTTGTGTCTTTCATGGAAAAGCAAAGCGATCTGTCTCTTACAGAGGTAGCTGTCAACCAGGGAGGTTTATTTTGAGTCAGACAGAGATCAGGTCTAAGTTACCTTTACATTTTTGTCTTCTGGATCAAGGTTTTTTGTCCTTCAGGGTAGCCGTTCATCTCAAGTTGAAAATTGAGCTATGTCTGGTTTTTAGTAAATGCAATGTGACAGAGTTCTGGGAGGAGTTTCAGGTGTGTGTTCAATTCTCAACGGGAAGTAATAGGTAAAATCTGACGGAAGTAAACCACAGAAAGTGTGAACTTTTTGTTTAGAGATTTGTACAGTAAGCCTATCCTATAAGCTAAGTATAAGGTTTCAACAACCTGTTAAACTGTGTCAAGAAAAAGAACAAAAAGAGGCTCCTCTGTTATCGTCGTTCTAAATGTGATGTTTTCATTCAGTTCTCTGTTCTGCTCTATGTTATCATTATTGTTCTTATTCTGGTTTACAGTATTAGTGGAGTGTAGTCATTGTAATGAGTTTGTCAAAATGCCGATTCACGTGCACACTCGCACTTGCTTAGTCGCCCAAATATTAATTCTAATACAGCAGGTGTGAAAACTGATATACCACAGTTTGAAATTCTGTGACTGCTGCCGTCAAAAGGTTTATTTTATTCAGCTGAAAAGGTCCAGAAATGATTAAAATGCAGAGGTAAATATTTAAGGAGTTACTGTCTTCCCCTTTCTTCTGGCCACACATCTGAATGCAAAACTTTTTGTTCTTTCGGTTTGTGCCTGTAGCTGTTCTGTAAAGTGCTGTATAAAGTAACCATTCAGCAAATAAGACGATCTATCAGCCTTTATGTCAGCGTTTTAGTCCGTGACTTCGTAGAGATTTTATTCATTTATTTAATGTGTTTTCTGCGGGAAATTTATGCTCAGCCTTTACATTTGTGCCAAACTGTTTGCAGACATTGTGTGTCATACAAATTACAGGTATATATCAAAAGTATATCTGCATTAGTATGTTGTTGTTGCCCATAGTTTATTCACAGAATGCCTGGAGATGTTTCCACTGCTAGAATCTGCTGGGGAAAAAAAATCGCATTTAATAGTTAATAAAGATAGAAAACACATTCCAGATCTACTGATAGAGAGTCACTGATGTCATTTTAAACAATGTGGAGGCAATACTGTGTACCCTGTCAGACCAAACTCGGGGTAATATAAATAAAACACAGCCAGTCATACGGAGGTGCATCGTGATCCTTTTATTGTTTGCAGAGAGACAATGTGCAAAGAGGACAACCTCGACCACAACGCTCCCCTGATGTTATTTATCTATGTATGTGTTCTGTATGGTTATGCTTCTGGTACATATTTGTTTCTCATGTCGATTTTACAAAAACATAGTTTTATGTCACAAAGCCACTGTCTTTTGTAAATAAATCAAATGTGAGATATATTAAAAAGATTTAAAATATGTCTTTGACTAGTCATGTCATGATTGTTGTTAATCATCACCAAAGACTCACTGAAGTGCAGTGTTCATGTAGATGATAAGCATGGACACAATCCCCAATCACCATATTTCCACAACAGGAAATATGGTGACTGGGGAAATATATTTCTCTACTTTTACTCAAGTAAAGGATCTGAGTGCTTCTTCTACATCCTTTTTGTGGTCAGCATCTGGATAAACATATAAATGTTTCCCTCATGTCTCTTTCTCAGTCACAATGTTCCTCTTTATCAGAATCACAAAATAGGAAATCACTTCCTCCTCATAGTTCAACCAAACACGGTGCCCTTTCCTGCTTCACCTGCAAATCTGATTCGAAAACAAACTGACCTTTTTTTTTTTCCTGATGCTTCGGGCGCAGACAATGGCGAAAAACTATACAGAGCTGAGACGAGTTTGTGATGTTTCGTCCTATCAGCATCCTCATCTGTGTTCTGGGAAGAGACAGAGAGCTTCGGCCAGCAGGTAGCACGCTGCTCCTGTCTGCTGGTCATGAGGCATCGTTGTGCTTCTGCCGCAGGCTGCTGTCCTCAGATGAACCACACAGTGTCACTGACTCTATGACAAAGAGGCGACACTTCCTGATGAGTGCACCACATTCGCCTGCTGTGCAGACACTTCCTCTCTCCCTCTTTGCCCCATATGCCCTCAAACTGCCCCACAGTGAGTCGTTCTGCTTGTCTTTAGCGCTTCTCCATTCGGCAACCTGTACTGTTTACCTCACTGTGTCTCCGTCTAGTGGGCATGCACGGGATAGATAAACGTTGGTTGCAGTGGTAGGCTGCTGTAGGGTTAATGAAATGAAAGCGAAATGAGATTTGATATCTTTTTCTAGCTGCACTCTAGGAAATGAACTAGAGATGTGGTGCCAGATGAGGGATTCTGCTCACAGGATAAAATCTATGAGGCTGTATGGACTGAGCTACAATACATATGCCCACATCCGTTTTGATCTGAAGTCCAGTAACGCTTATTTGGGCAAGTTTGATAATATGAAATGTGTAAAATTTTCTCATAAGTGAACATACTTCAAAGGCACACAACATCTTTTTCTTGTTTCTATCGGTGCAGTGCCAGTGTTCACATCCGTTACTTTTATTTGGTTTTCAACAGCTGCATAATTAACTATTTTATTTTGTAAGCGGAGCCACAACTCTAGCAGAGGAAAGAGTAGTTCAGCAGTTCCCAAGTTCAAAAAGTTTAAAAATTGGGGAAACTAGTGCAACAAAAGAAGTCAAGTTGACTTTGCGTGAAGCAACATTATCAAGAACATAAAGCGCAGGTTTCTTTTTGTACATGTTTCTCATTAGTTTCCATCATGCAAAGGAAGAGTGTCACGGGAGAGACAGAGGACTCTCCTGCTACTATACCATTATCTTATGGACGTGACTAATGTGTTTGCCTGATGAACATGATCAATGTTTTCAGTCCATGTTGTTTTGCTTTCTGAAAAATCTTGCAAATGTAAAATCTTGAAAGCCTTGTAGCATCAAAGCGCTCCTGTTTTCTTTTTTCTTTTTCTTTTTTTATTGTTCCCAAATGAATCAGATTTGTCAAACTTTTTCACAGCAGACATTTCGACTTGTCACAGCAGGCGCAGCACAGGTGGAACTAATAACATTAATGATGCCTGCGCTCCGGCAATTAATGCAAGGCAACGCAGCTATTAAAAATGTTATTAGACACAGCAGTGCTTGACAAGTCAAAAAGATCAATGCAGCCTGGGATTGGATAGAATTGAACACTGTATTTGTCCCCTAAACAGAATTTCAAACACATTCAGAACAACATAGGCACGCAGAATGAACGAATAAATAAATAAATAAATAAATAAATAAATTGAACGCAGGAATTTCACAGAGTACTAGTGATGACAAAGGAAAGTCAAAAGTGTGCAAATGTATGTAACCACAGCACATGCACTGGAATAGAGGGGCCTTTGTGGTGTAATAGTTGAGGTTTATAAAACGGAATGTGCCCAGTGTGCAAATGTCAGCAGCAACGCTATATATAAAGGACTTACCACATTACCACACTGTGTGTACTCAAGCATACAGAAAAATATATGAAATGAATATAAACCACTGCACTGTATGAATGTGTGTGGAAGATGAGACATGAGATTCAGGGTGTATTAATCTAAACACGGACGGCAGAATAATCTGGAAATCTAAACTATAGCGGGCATGTGTTTCACCTCACTGGGCTGCGAAACTCGCCTGAGGCATAAAGGAATTGCACGGCTGCTTGGGGCCCCACAACCACCAGGGGGCCCATAAATGACGCAAATTAAAAATGGGAAGTCTCCCCAGGTTCCTGTGCTCATTTTGTCATCATTCAAAGACCATTAGTTTGGGTTTGTTGTAAATTTGTGAGTCGTGTACATTTTGCGGCCTTTTCAAAAGAATGAAACTCATCAGTTATTTCGTTTTACCAGAGCTGTGTATTTTCTACTTTTTTATGCAGTTTAATGCAGTTCATTGATACTGCAGTCACTGAAAGGGAAAAACACTAAATGGCAATAATTTACACTTCCCAGTTTAGTTCTCACACAGGTAACTTGGTGACTGTTGTGCCACCGTGTAGTGCACATGAAGTAGGTGGGGTAGGTGGTCAGTGGGGTCAAACAAATTTTCCTTGAAGGCACAAAACAGGCAAAAGCTCTCCAGGTTCGGCCTTCACATGGGGGTACCTAAGTTATTAAATCATCATTAACAAAATAACTGTATGAGGGTCCGTGCAGAGATGTACACAGACTCCACGGAGCCAGTGCGAATTAGAAAGGGGGCGGCCCCCCACCACAGCAGCCACTGTGGGACATTTGGGCCATTAAATTGTCCAGTTCAGAAATTAAGCATGAGAGTGTTAAGATTGGGTGCTGATGTTTTAACCTTTAAATAAAGGTTTTGGGGGCATCTCGAAGACCCTGGTGGTGGAGGCCTTTGAACCTTTGCTGCATGTCTGCTCACTTGTTTTCTCCATATGTTTCCTGTTTGTAGTCATCTGTTAAATATTGTCTAAGAATTATCAAAAAACATAATAATAAAATATAAATAACATGACTGGACCCCCCCCCCCCCCCCCCCCACCCCCGAGATGATCAATAAAGATCTGCTGAATTTAGAAGTATGCGTGTGTTTTTTTTTTTTTAATTAGTAATCACTTATTAATGTCAGACCCCTTTCGCCACCCTCCACCCTCTGCCCAGAACAGTGCGTGTAAGCGGCTGGCTTTAGGACCCGGCGGCAGCCGGCGACCGCGTACAGGCCGCTGCAGTGAGAGCGGCGCATCTGGAAGAGAGCTGGCCGGCTGGGGAGGTGGAGGACGGGGAGAGAAGAGGAAGGAGGCTCCGGGAGCAAGCGAGACAAAAAGGGTCAGGCCTGGGACTTGGGAAAATCGGGTAACGAACACACGGCGATTCACTCATTTAAATCCGTTTAACCCGGCACTAGTAAGCGTGCACGCAGGAAGGGTAACCTTTATGTGAACAAAAACGTGAAAGCCCTGAGAGCGGAAGGCGCTCGATGGAAATGGGGAAATAGCGATTTAGGGTTTGCTTTTTGCAGATGTGCTGATTGGACATCGCGGTGTGCACTTGAGCTTGACCGAATTTACAGCACAGAACCGGGATCGCGGCTCCTTAAAACACTGGCCTCATTAAAAAGGAAATAACGGGGGTTTATCCTTCAGTGGCCATGGCCTGTAAAAGAGCCACAATCCCCTGGGTCATATTGCACACTTCCCCCTGCTGCAAAAAGACGTCTAAAACTTTGCAATTTTAACGCATAGCCCGTGGGATTGTAAAATGCGAGTCAGTCGATCGCAGTAATGTGAGCGTTTTGCCCCGATCGTAGTTTGAGGTGCATGGAAATGCGGTGACTTTAGACGCCCGTGTGGCCTCATAATAAATTATTATTTTTTTCAAGATAACGCTTTCTGGTTGTTGTCTGCAATTATTTTTTCAGGAGCGAGGACTTCATTCCTGCAGCCCATTAGACCCTCTAAATAAATCAGAACCGATTGTCATCAATCCTGACTTAACCCTTTCGGGGGAAACATCCTGTTTGAATAGAGACATATAGGCCTGGTATTTTTTTTTTTTTTTTAAAGCACATTTCCACGAGTGCAACAACGTAAAAGTGGCTCCGCTGTGTGCGCATGGCTGACTGCTGGAGTAACTTTAACCCAGACTCTTGAGGTGAAAATTAAATATTAATAATAATTAAAAAAAACAGCCCAGTTCTATGATCATCCTCAGTTGAACTTGCAGCATTATTAAAGCTATTGTGCGCACAGAAGCAGCCGTTTAATGTCGAGTTACTGTATACGTTCATACATCCATATGGTGCAGAAGGTGGCCTAAGGCCCTATAGGCGATAGCAGCCATACAGTATCCTGTAAAGCAGCATGTGAGCTTCTCTATATGACGTTCACTAACAAAGGGAAAGCTGATGCTCAGAAAGTGCCTGTTCATGGCAGAAAATAAGATTTAACTGAAATGATCTGAGGAAATATGCACCAAGAAGTGTCAGTATTTGTCAGCGCAGCAGGCATTTTTACACAAAACTATGTTCTATTCTGAATCAAAGGATCGCAGCACTAATGCAAAACTAAAGTCTGTCTGATGTGTGAGGAGCGAACAAGCTGATTGTCACTTTTCTTCCTTGTCTCCTGCAGGAGAGCGGAGAGAAGAGGGATCATCTCTCATTTGTTTTATTTTTTTTTATTCCTTTGAGTTTATTTTCACCTGAAACTTCCCTTACCTACATCGCCCATCGTCAGACGTTACCCATAATAAGCCCATAAGACTCTCAACGATGCCGTCCAACACTGTCACCAACACCAACACCACTGCATTCAAAGGCTCAGACTTCACCGATTCACCTGGAAACAGAATGGTAAGAAACACGCGTGAAATATGAAAGCACGCCTCAGGAATCTCACTGAAGGGATTTCTGAGACTCCTCTGAAGCCTGGCGTGTTAGTGAATGACTCAGGATTTCTCATCTCTACAGCTGGTGGGTTTAAGGAGTTCACTCGGTCATGTTTTCAGTTTTTGAATGACTTGAGCTGAGCTGTTGAAGAATTTGCATTTGACTGTCCACTGCAGAGAGCAATTCAAACAATTTGATTTAAAGGGAGATTGTTCGCCCCTGAGCTTATGCAACACTGCTGTAGTGCAATGTGCCTTCTAGTGTTTTTCCAAAAAAACTGCTATCTATAAAGTGAATGTGCAAGTAAGTGTGCATGAATTTATAAAGTGTGTGTGAGGGAGGTTTTAAGGGTGCAGTTTTTATGATGCTCTTATTGTGATGATTCATGGATAAAGCCTTAAAATAAGAGCAGTGTGGTCTGTGCAGTTACTTCATGTCAAAGCCAATTTAAATCTTTCCCAGTTTAATAAATGGAGTTAATCAGTCAGTCAAGCTAAGGCCTTATTGAATCGCTGTAATCCACAGACTTACTGGGTTAGATCAAGTTGCATTGATTAGTATTGATTGTCTGATTTTTGCTGAACAGCGTGAGGAGTGCCATGTCACCTTTCACGAGGCAGACAGGCTCATTATCACCATCCTTGTGCAACTGCAGCATCACCGATGCTCCACAGTGGCAGCGGCAGCAGCATCACGGAGGAGGCTGCTGCGAGGTGCAGCAGCAAATGTGACATTTGCTGTTGTAATGGTGGTTAGTGACGTGGGCGTTGGCTGGTGTAGGTTGAGCTGGAGCTGGAATGGCTCTACGGCTCTTTTACTGGGGGGATCTGTCCTCTTCCTCTACATTCCCATTACACAGTACTGCCCTTAGTCTTGTTGCCTGGCAACAGACATTGCCTTAAATAACCGGCTACCCAGACGGAAATAGTGCAGAGATATTGACAATGTACTAGGGTTCACTCCAGGCTACAACAAATCATATTTAAGGCTTCTCTATTATTTTATTTTATTTTTTTCAGAAAATATTAGGACGAGGCTGTGTGGGAAAATGGCGTGTTGTTTTCATTCGGTGTGTCTACGCTCTCAGGTTGGGTACTGGATGAGCGGTGTTGTGTAGGCTGTTCCTGCAGAGATAGCCAGGCACCAGTGAATTGTGTCATCCATGTAAGTGGTTCCCAAATGAGCCTGCACACCAGGCTGCACTCAAAACGTGCTATTATCTATGCAAATTCCGTCGCCCTGGTAAGGAAAAACCAAAGCACCAGGCTCTCTATTAGTAAGCGCACAATGAACCGGCACCATCTGCAAAACACGTTCTCCCACAAAAGCATCAACATCTACATTTAAAATAACACTTTTAAAGGCTTGTTGGCTACCTCTGTATTTTCATCCAGAAATCCATTGATGAATATTCCATGGAGCCGTTTTTATCAGTTATTACCCCGCGCTCATTAATCACAGCATCAGTTACTCTGATCACATCCATCTCTTTATGCAAATCAGTTTATCACCCTGGGACACTAATGGTTGATGGATTTATTCCATTTTAGGAGCAAACACTCTCAGGAAGTAGCACGGCCTGACCATTGAAATTTATGCCTGTCTTTATTAACATCCTCCACCTTCTACATTATTTAACAACTGGAGTCTGTTGGAATCTGTGCATGCTCCATAACCTATTTTATTTTAAAGAATATTTTTATGCCATTTTTGATTTAAGTGGCTAATATTGACACAGAAAGCAAGAGGGACGGAGAAAGAAGGCGATGAGATGCTGCTGCAAACTCTTTAGCTGCGTCACATGAGGTTATAAATTTTGATATACCCACAGTGTTTACACCGGTCACATACTTTGATCGCTGTTACCACAGGTGCTAATCTCACAGTATAAGATCACAAATTTTGATAGCAGTGATACTTTAGTCCAGGCTGTCCAGGAGCTCATGAATGGTTCTTCTATTCTTAACCCTCAGGATCCCAGGACAGCGTCAGAATCAAACTGGGGATCTCACAGTTACATAGCACCACATCATACACCCTACTTACCCCCAGGATAAACCCAAACCCCATTTTTGGCTCGCCACAAGGTCCACTTAGCAGCAGATCTGGAGCTTTTCATTATATCACAAGATCTTCATCAACGGACAGAATTTTCCCAATAGTCATGAAAATTATGTATGTTCTAATTTTTATTTTTGCTGAACTTCTGAAGTTCCAAGTTTATTTTTGACCGTGAAAACAGCAACTGTGAAAAAAACAGTCTCACCGCAAGGCTCATTCAGTAGCTGTCCTGGAGCTTTTGATGATATCACATGAGCTTCATCGACAGATGGAGTTTGCCAAAGGGTTTAAATCTAACATGGACAAGATAAGTTCTTAAAGTGCACAGAAAAAAAAGGACAATGACAATACAGTTCCATGACATCTGTGAGCAACTGTGATGAAGATCACCTGACAGGACCACCTGCTAAATGGACACTGGTCTCAACTACTGTTTTAAAGACCCAGAATAAATCTTGAACATCAGTTGAAATACTTTCATGTAAAACCAGGATGCAAAACTAATTCAAATACAGATACATGTACAATTCTAAAATACACCACTGATTGCCCCATAGCCCTCATAGCTCAGTGATTCTTTTGTTATCACTCTAGTTTGCTTCTTATTGTAGATATTAAAGATGATGCACCTGCCTCTGGTCTCCACTACTTTCCCTCAGTTCAGTGACTGCAGTTTTCTTGTTTTATTTAACTCCAGCCATGATACAAAGAATAAAGTCATGTTGTATCTCACAGCGATCTTCTCTCATGTTCTCCTACGTCACAGTGCCTAAGCTTAAAATAAAAGTACTTAACAAGTCAGCAGAGGGTCTCGATTGCAGAATGCCTTACGGTGCGGAGAGCCCATTTATCTTTGAGTGAATCTCGCATTCAATACTGAAGGAATTTAATAAGGACCCAGCCCCCCCCCCACTGCAGCTGTCAGCAATGGCCTTGCAATCTCATTTGCATTCAGACCTGGTGCTGGTGGTCCTATTCAGTCAATATTGACACTCAAAGCATCTACATTAGGATCATCTTTTCTCCCATCAACCCCAGGGGTACTTGGTGGTGGCAGACATGGGGCTTTGTTCGTGGGGGTAGACAGTTTTATTAATCAAAAAGAAATTGCAGCAAGGGAAGGTGGGGGCCGGTCGATGTCTTTGTAACGGTGTCAAGAGGGGATTGTCTGTGGAAGGTCAGCGCTGCGTCCGCAGAGCTTTCACTTCAGCCTAGTTCAAAGGAACGTGTCATTCAATTTCTATCTGTCTCATTGTCCACTCAGCCAAAGACACTCAAGGACCCGCTGCAGTCCCCCCAAATGCTCAAGTGTTTTAGTGAGGTGCAGTTTTGTGTGTGTCCTGCAGCTCTAGTATCACTCCTGCTGCATCTTTGGCTGAGGTGAAACCACAACTTAGTTTACTGTATCCACAAGTATAGTCTTTCATAACCTGGAAAGATGTAGCGTCGTACGTGCATCCAGGCCCGAAAAGAAAACTTGACATTCCCATAAATAAGAACACTGTCACTTCAATTATTACAGGATACTGTGTCCAAATCATGGTGTGTTCCTTTTGTTCACAGGGTGAGAGCACAATACTGGACATGGACCTGATGACAGAGGAGAAGTCAGCTAAAAGTAGCGCCTCTTGTAAAATTGGCAAGCCTGGAAGAAAGCGCAAGCAGTTTCCAGTGAGTGTACTTATTTTATCGTATTTTTCTGTCAGTTTTCCATATGTATTGGTCCTTCAGCACAGTAACCTAAAAAGAATCGGTACATTTGCATATTTAATTAATTTGTTTAGTTTGTTCAGTGGTATGTCTGTGAATGTTCTCATTCATCCAGGTCATAGTTCTCTCTTTGAAAATTGAATCGAAGGCAACTTCGATTGGGTTTTTTTTTTGTGTGGGGGACAACTGCTTATTTTCAGTCTCTTCTGGAGGACATTCATAGTATTGCACTCATTACGCAGACGTTTTATAGTTCTATGAAGAACGGAAGAGAGAGTTTGAGAGAGAAAGAGGTTCAAACCTGGATTACTTTCTCACCTCCACACAAGTGGCAAATCAGTGTGTGAAGCAGGTGCGAATGTGGGATTGTCAGACGCTGTTCGACCATCTGATAAGCGTTTCTGTACCCTTGACATCCTTCACACACAATGCTTAATGGATCATCAAACGCTATCATAAAACCGCCCCCCTACTCATCCTGGTAATCAGGCTACATTCCTTCACACCTTTCTGGCGTCAGAATGAGGGGGGCTGGGTCACGTAATGTGTAACTTTCCAAAAACCAGCAATCAGACATTCATGCCCATTTCACTCATCAATAGGCCAGACGTGTGGAGATGAGTAAGTATGAAAGTTTAAACTTAACTCACTCAGACTGTGCAGTACCATAAATGTCTTCAAGTCTGTGTAAAAGTGTACAGTGTTTTCCATTTGCACAATGATTGCGTCTCCCCTCCTCTGAGACACCAGGCTTTTCAGCCCACTATTGAGTGTGGCCTAACAGCTGTTAACATTTTTCCACATGACATATCATATGAACCATTTTTAAGCATAACCCAGCCTTAAGTGTGTCACGATGATCTAAATGCAAGGTGCGAGGCTTTGAATAGTAAAAAAAAAAAAATAGTATCTGTACAAGATATTACACCTGTCAGCAGCCTCAGTGTTGTTTCTGCCTTCAGAAACCTGTTAACCTGTAAGACACCACATGTACTCCTTTTGTAGTCATGAATAAACATCATACAGTCTCCACCACACGCAGACACCGCACTAACACCATTTGTAATCTGCTTGTGATGCCTTCTGTAGTTAAAAGCCCTGATTTAATAATGACTCTTGGGCCAGCATGTATCGGGGCATTTTTTTTTTCCCAAGATGTTATCATTTGCATAAGCCTGTGCTTAAAATCATGGTAATTAATTCTCGCAGTGTGATTCAACAAACCTAAAAGGGGATTAGAAAAATATTTACAGATAGTATACGGCGGGGATATGCCTGAGGGTTTGTGTCAGTGTATTTAGAGCAGCTGAGTGAATTGCGCCAGTAACGGAAAAAGAAAAGATGCACTCAGAAACATGTACAGATGCTCCAGTCACATAGGTGTTTCACTCTTGTTGTTATTCTTCTCAAAATGAGACAGTCGCTCAAACATGTACTTATCAAACTAAAATGCCATTGAAAAGGCACTGAAGGCTCTCTGACCTGGATTAGTGGTGGCAGTTCTTTCCTTTTTAGTGATTAATTATTAAATCTTTAAATCGAAAACAGAAGGTTAAGCGGTCGATGGCTGACAGAGGTGAGATATCACTGACCCCGAGCCAAGCCTTCTAGAAAAATGCAAAACAAGGCAAAGTATTAACTCACTCACCTCGTCTCACCGGGTTTAACGTTTTAAATATTAACTGCGGTTAACTGCTCCTTACTATCGTGGGTCCAGACTGTAACATTCAGTGCCTTCAGCTAGTCTGGAGGAGGTTGCAAAAATACTTAGCTGATCTCATTATTCAGTAATCTGCTCTAAAGTCCTAATATAATATTAACACCTGAGACGGCCCCCCACCCGTGAAACCTGCAGTACTGTGCTAAGACGAGCTTGCTTAGCCAAGTTGTTTCATTGGTAAGATGAAAAATTAATTGATTGAGAACTTACTCATCAATAAATAAGCATTAGTATATATAAATGTATGTAAACAAAACATGTTTAAAGGCAGTGGCAGGGCATAGTTTGTCTTTACAGCAGAGCTGAGGACTTCCAAGTTTGATGATATTTATCAGTTGGTTTATCACTGTCACAAGTGACGCCTTTCACATCACCACCAACTTACACACCATACCACGACGTGGTGGTGTGTAAGTTGTGCTGCTGCAGCAGTAAGTTGGATTAGGTTGTCAGTGTTTTGTTTTGACCTCTGTCTGCCTGTCTGAGCCGCCTGATTTACTGACTGTGAACTCTGACCTCTGGCAGGGGCCTCATGTAGTTCACTGGGTCACTAATCTGTTGCGTAATTCTTTAAGCGACAGTTGTGTGTACTGTTTGTGTGTGTGCACTGCCTGTGCATGTGTTTGACTTTCTGTTTGTGTCCATGTCTGTTTGCTTTTGTGTGTGTGTGTATGTGGGCATTGGCCTAAACTCACGCTGCAAGCCCTTTTTCTTGATTCACAATATTAATATTTTGTGAGTTGTGGGTTTGTTGTTTTCCTTCATTGTGTCAAATAGATTTAGCAGAGCGCCGCTCTTTGCATGAGCACAACTGCACAACATTTACAGTTAATTTGTTCTCAGTTACTACAACGATGAAGTCATTTAGAGTTTTGTGGCCTGCGAGGAATGCTTAAAAACCAACTTTGGCTTGATGTATCTTTGTTTTACGATACAGTACGACTTTCACCGAAGTTTATTTTGTGCCTGTGTTCCGCATAATTTGCATTGTATTCATTACGCAGACGTTTTATAGATCTCTGGGTCACATTAAAGCTAGTTTACATTGTTTGCCTATTTAGTCTGCAAGAATCAGATTACATTTGACCTTTTTGCTTCCAGCACAGGGTCTTGTGTTTGCTAAATACCGTCTGCTGACAGACAGATGCCTCCTGTGGCGTTACTGTCGCCTGTCTTCAATGCAAACTGCCGTACCTACATCTATGAGGGATGAAAGCTTCAGCGCTGCTCTCGTCAGTGTTGACAGTCTGATCTCACAAGACATGCTCCACTTTCTGCTCCCAGTGACCCAGTAATGGGATTGTCTGAGAAAGTGTGTTTTTATGGCTATTTTTATGCGGCAGCAGAGACACTGTCACTTTTTTTTTTTTTAAACACTTATATTTGAAACAAATCTTTTCTCGGTCTTTTAAAACTGTGCTTTTTAAGGCGTCTGCTGCTGTAACTTAAACTGCAGCTTCAGATGGGTCAGCTCTCTTTGAATTTACTCCTCTGCATAGAATGAAATAGTTTAGCTGGGCGTTCCAAACTGGACGGAGAGAGAAACTTCTCCGTTGTCAAACAGCCAACATTCTTCACATATTTCCATGCTGCTGTAATGATGAATGCATGACTACAGGAAGCGCAGTAGTGTACCTGATGAACTGTAATGTAATCCCTTCCTCACTTTCCAACTTAATGGCTGTACAGCAGATTTACTGGCACAGCTTTGAAGTTTACAGCTCTAGTTTAACAGAGCTAAATGGGAAATGCCATAATTCACTGACTAATAAGTGTAGAAGTTGAGCTACATGTTTGATTCTGTCCAAATAGAGCTGAGGAGGATGAAATAGCTTATCTAATATGAAATGGATAAATGCTTTAATTGACATTTCCTTTCAAATTGCCCATTTAGCCAGCAGAGGCTGAAGAGTGCTTATCCTCACTCTGATAATGCCAAATGTTTTATTGTTACTCGCTCAGGTGACCTTTTTTCAAGCGTGCTGGAGGATTTGTTGTAAATCCTGAAAGGTTTTGTTTATTGCACAGACAGCTACAGTGATATGTCATAACTGCTGACAGGCACAACACTGCTGTACGCCTTCAGAACATCAAATTGTAACTATCTGTGAAGTTGATAGATTGCCAGGATGTTAACATTTCAACCTCCTCTTCCCCTGCCTGCAGGTCGAGAGCTGTGGCTCTCTCAAAGATGGTGTGGGTGTGGGCAACAGCTACATTGGGATGGGTAGGCAGTCCATGGCACAGGTCCACAATGGAGACGTGGGCGGGCACAGAGACAGGACGTCTGACGCCTGCTTCCCCAAACAGGAGAAGAGGGAAGTGGAGAACGGGATCCCCAGAGACCCTTCCTCCTGCCGGGCAGAGGACAGCTCCCAGGGTCAGAGCCTGAGCCCTTCCCAGGAGAACGGATTCCTGCCCAGCCGGGAACAGCAGGACTCGGAGAAAGACAAGAACGACAGCCTGACGACGCCGCGCAAGAAAAGAGGGAGGCGGAAACTGGAGCGCCCAACGAAATGTGAGTTTTTGGCCTCTGCTTGTTCAGCTTCGCTATCTTTTGATCCGCTCTCTGCGGATCCAGCAGGAAAAGTCACATGCATTAGAATTGTACAAGATGTTGAGTAATGAAGTGTAAATGTCAGATTGAGTGGGTATGTGTAGCTCCACACACAGAACCTGGCACTGACAATTCAAGGATCAGTAACACTGGCTAAGAGAGTTGCATTTATCAAGAAAAGGCTGTAGTAAATATTAGATTTGTCGGGCAAATTAGCCATCAGAATCAGAATCAGATTTATTGGCCAAGTTTGTGCAAACAAACAAGGAATTTGACTCCGGTTTTTCTTCGCTCTCAGGCAGTACAGAACAATATAACTATAATGTTAAAACTATTAATATTCACATTATACAAATTATATTGCATGTTTGCATGATGTATTCATTTCTTCTAAACGTCTTGGTGTGGTTTACCAAATGCTTTCACTATGAGCCACAAGTTGGCTTTTGAATGTGCAGCGTGCACCATGCAACCGAGACAAGTGTTAAGATGGAGACACATGCGGCTCTAGTGTGAAAGAAAGACAGTGATACTAAATTAACCACCTTAAATATAATTTAGCAACAAGGAGGCGTCAGCCTCAGCCAGTCTAAATGTGAAAACCTTGTTTTAGTTCCTTAAAGTTTTATGTCGCTCAGAGAAGGTACAAGTTTTATGTGCAGTCCTGTGTTTGCCTCTGGATTGTAATAATATCCAGTATTTATGGGGTTTGGATTGTTGATCAGAAAAAAAAACAAGCAACAGGAAAATTGCACCCGGAGCTTTAGGAAATTACGATGAGAATCTTTCACTGTGTTCTTGTGTTTTATCCACAAAATGACGAGTCGAGACAATAAATGCCAGACAGTCATTAATTGCCCTCATTATGAATTTAGACAAACTGAAACTGAAATTGAAACTAACAAGTAAGACGACAGAAACAGAGGCATGACTTTAAAGTGCTTGCCTCTAAAAGAAAGAGGTGACTTGTACTAGTGCAAAACTTAAATGACTAAACGGCTATTAACTTATATTGCACTATTACATAAAATACAATAACTAGCTTAAATTCAAAGTGTCCACATTTTTATTATAACAAACTATTTTAAATTGAGTTTTGGTCACACAGAGCTGAATCTGCAGCAGCCACAGAGGAGAGGCAGATAAAATTAGCATATAAAGATGATATAAATCAGAGGGGCATTGTTGGGAGAGAGTGGTGCTGACAGGTAGTTTTCAGGCCAAGATGGAGATTAACCATATCACTTAGCCCGCACCCCCCCACATACACTCTGCTTTTCTGTCCTATCTCTCTCTCTCAGCCACGTGTCTCTCTCCCTCCTCTCTCGGCCGCAGAGACACTGGCTTTGACCTTGATGAGGAGTGCAGTAAATAAAGCCAGGGGAGGAGCGACTCGTCTCCTGGCAACAAGCCTCTGTTGGGAGCTGGCAGGTCTCTGTTGTGGCCGCCTCCCTGTCGGGGGCCCTGCCAGGTGGATGGCGTTGTGCCCAGAACTCTTTACAAACTTCGTCTGCACTCTGTATTCACCTGGTCTGTGCTTCTAGGATCTGTTACTGCACTTCCAAGCAGAGACCAGGGATAACCCTGTTTGCTTTTGGTGTAAATGACTCAGAACAAGATTTCTGAGAGCTGGATCCAACGCTGCTCAGCTTTAGTGTGATAGAGTGGTGAGTACAGACGGCATAACAGAACCTAAACCATAAACCTATGATAATGATAATTTATATTATCTGTGCAAATATCACTTTTTAAATGAGCTAAACTGTAACTCTCAAAATCACTGACAGTGTCACCAGGGTTTGCCAAGCAGTCTAACACAGAGATGCTTTTAGGTTGCATTACAGGAAGTATAGGAACAAGGATTTTTAAAGCTAAATCCATACCACAGACTTAAAGTCATCTCGCCTTCTGGCACTTCAATTTTGACCATTACTGGGTTTTTTTTCCTCCCAGCTTTATGAAAATACAACATAAAATCACTGGCTAAGACAGACTTTGTTACAAGTGTCAGATGTTTTGTTGAAAAATTTCACTCACAGTTTCAGCAGAGGCAGCACACAGCAGACTGGGATTAAATGAAAGAGGAACTAAGTAGTCATCATGAGCAGTGTTAGCCACAAAGTTTTTTTTTTTTTCCCTTTCGAGGCAGCAGGCGTGCATCTGCAGTCATATCGTAATGTGTGAACAGTGCAGGATGGATAGCTCGTTATTTAACAGGCTGCATACACACAAATATGCTGTTTGGCATCGGTTTGTGAGTACTTTGTGACACCTATGACACACTGAAACAACATTTGTAGGATTTCTGAGTTGGGGCAGGCGACTGTAGCAGAGGAAGCAGTCAGCACGTGCAGTCTTAAAAAAAAAGACCACACTGGCTTTTAATTCAGATTACGTCAGCAAAAAGTGCCCACAGTACTGCCCGGAGTTTAATTGCTAAGTGATCCTTTAGATACCACACACAGTTTCACCTGTAAGATGTACAGATGGAGCATACTGTGAGGTACTAAACATTAAATGAGACTGGACAAATCTGAATAGAGGGAGAGTGGATATAAATTCATCTTATAGAGCAGAGACCTTAGTGGGGGGCAGTGTGGTGGATCGATAGCCAGCTAAACAGGGTTTCTGTTATCCATCTGGAGGGCACAGGAAGGATTTGAGCTCCGGCTGGAGTGGAACTGAGCTCTAGCAATACGAGAGCTGGAACCCGCTCAAACTGGCAAGGTATACTCTCTGTGGGCAACATTAGCCAGCTCCCCTCACAAACCCAATGACCTTGGCAGTCCACACCGCCTCACCGATTTGTTATATAGTCACTTATTCCCGATGAGGACGACGAGACCAGGAGAGAGTGATGGAAAAAAAAAAAAAAGAGCAAGGGGGAGGGAGGAACAGGGGGCTCAGCTACACATGGAACCAACTTGAAGAGGCTGCTAAGAGAGCAGACTATTGTTTGGACAGGTCTGTAGGGTACTTCACTGACAAGCCAGTGTTGGCTGTGCAGAAAACATGCCATCAGAAGCTGTCCTTAGCCTCTCAGGGCTCAAGTGTTATGATAGTGTTTGGGCTTCGACTAAGCAGATAGTCATGTTTACTCAGACTGTGCCACCATGCTAATTTAGGGCACAGCCGCTTGAATGATGTGTGTATACTCCACTGGTGTCATATCACCTTGCCTGGGCACTTTTAGAAATACTTGCTTATGTTCAAATTAATCATTGTGAATGTAATACCAGAGGTGTTGGTTTGAGGAGCTGTGATGAAGCTGATTTTGGCTTCCTTATCTATTTTTCTGCTGCTGCGGGTGAAAAACTTTTCATGAATCATGTTTCAGTTGGGTGGTATCCATGCTCCCTGGCTAACCCCTCGCTGCTCTGCTGAACACAGGCAAACAATGCTGTTTAAGAATGAATAACATGCCCTTGTTGTTGTAGACCTCCAGATCTTAAATCATGGCCAAGTTAATGGGAAATCCCAACTGCAGCTTTTATTGTGTTTAAGACATTTTTATTAGACTGTGGTTTCAGTGCATGTTTCACCAAATGTTTTCTGTGCTATTTTTGACAATCTTTACCCTTCTGCACCTCTCTATTTTTGCAACTTCCTCTGTGTATGTGTATGCGTGTGTATGTGTGTGTATATATATATATATGTATGTATAAAATTTTATCCACAGTTGTTTCCAACGTCAAGACAGAACTTATAAACTCAAAGGCCGAAGTACCTTTAAACTGTTCTTAGGTGGAATACTTATGTAGAATACTTACACAGTAATGCTTGAGTGGTGGTACAACTTGCAGAATTTTTTTAGGCTCTACCACCTTTTTCTGTTCCAAATAACATAGACAAAGACCAGCTTCTACACACGCCCGCTTCTACAGGACTCAACAGCAGCAAGAAGCGATTTATGTCTTAATGCAGTTGAGGCTTTGGAGATTGGCAGAGAGATTATATACCGCCCCAGAGTCACAGAAGTGAAGCAGTATGTTGTTGCCTTTACGGCTCAGTGTCAGCGGCGTGGGAGGGGTCATGCTAATAGCAACCAGCTGTGTGTCTCATGAAGGGGGGATATATAAGGTCAGAAGTGTGACATTTGCCAAAATAAACGTGGCCCCTCTCCACACTCATCATAACCTGGGAAGCCACTCCAAACCCTCTGGATTGCATCAAACCCTCTTATGGCACCTGAGCGCACAAGCTCTGACGATCCCAGAGCAGTTTTGAGCGTGCCTAAGGAGTTTTCCAGAGCCTGTATCCCTCAGCAGACTTATTAATCTGGCTTTAATTTGATCAAGCATATAGTTAATGGCATGATAACGGAGGGCAAGCTCAACAATCTGGGTTAATAAATGTGTCATATGGTGAATATGGTGAATGAGGGGGCAGTTAAACACAGATGCAGCGATAACCGATGTGGCCAATTTCCACTCTCCTGTGAATGATTCAGGCCATCCATTGTGTCGCTGTCTTCTTTCTAGATGTGGAGCACAAGGAGGAGGATGGGGGTGATGCAGTCAAGACGGAGGTAAGATTTCTGCTCTGTTTGTGTCTTTGTTCTCTGGCTGATGTAACTCTTTTGGCGTCTTTCACAACTGCCAGGGCTGTAGCATCCTTTTTGAATGTGAATTATCTTTCCTGTCACAAACTGTGAAACCTCTGCTTGCCAGCATGATAGATGGTTGTGGTGCAGTTTGAACAGAAGCTAAAGTGCTTTTTTTTGACTTGGAAAAAGGACTGTTTTTGTAGCAGAAATGCTGAATAGAACAACTCATCATACTGGTATGTTGTCAAAGTGTCAGTCTATTCAGTGTTGTTATAGCAATGTCCTTGTTTTTTCTTATCACTTATTGTTTATTGTAGAACAGGTTGTATGCTTGATGAGGGGAGGTTTACGTGTATTTTTTGCATGACTGTAGCTGAGTAGCAACAGTTTTGGAAAAGCACTTTTTTTTCTAGTTTTCTTGCTGAGAGTTAGATGATAGGATTTTTGGGTAAATGTGAAGCTATAGCCAACAACCAGTTAGCTTAGCTTAAGCATAAAGACTGGAAACAGGGGGAAACAGCTAGCCTGAGTTTGTCCAAAGATAGTATGGTACGTATGCCCCCTTAAAGGAAAAATTCTGCATTTTCGAAAATACATAATAATTTAATATGTTACATCTCACTTGGTTAAATATCAACAGTTCACCATTTGAAAAGAGCCTGGGTGGCAGACTGTTTCTGTGAATCTTCTCGTCTAGCCCTCTGAACTTGTTTTTACACTTTGGTTTTGCATGGATAAAAAAACAAGTTATAAAGTTTTAATTACTTGGTAGATGCTAGCAGGTGTATTGTGTTACTTCTAGACAGAGCCAGGCTAGGGAAATGAACATAGATTAGATTTAGTAATCAATGTATTGATATAGTGATCCCTACCTGATTATCCATGTTTAAGTTGTGAGGTAATCTGAAGGGAGGGGAGAGACAGCCGACCGTCAACTGAAAGTTAACATTAAACGGCCATTGTACTGAGGAAGGCATGATCGACAACTTGAGTGTGTGACTGACTGAATCAACCTTGTCACAAAGTCAGCAGCTGCTGTGCTTTTGCTTACCTGATTGTATAGAAGGTAAGGAGCTGTGAATGTCCCTTCAGAGAACAGCTGTGCTTGGGTCTTCTGTCCACGCAGCATGAAGCAAAGAGACTGGATTCATCACACTGAGTCTGTACAATGTGAACAGAGAAATAGCAGCTCTCAGTATTCAAGAAGAAGTTTTTCTACAGCAGTCTTTATGTTAAGCTAACCTAATCAGCTGCTGGCTCCAGTTTCATGTTGAAGGGACAGATATGAAAGTAGTTTTAATCTTTTCATCTAACTCTTGTTAAGAAAAGGAATTGAAGTGAGAAAACAGTGTGTTTCTCAAAATATCAAACTAAACCTTTTAAGTTTATATCTGTCCATCATTCAACCTTTTGCCACCTGCTCTCCCACAAATGTATTTTGAAAGCTTGCACCCAAAGTAAACTGTATCTACACCATCGCTAGTACAGAAGCTTGGTATCTTCGCTGATCTCCAAGGTCCAGAAAAACTGATCAGTTCTCTTGCCTTTGGACTTGTGAAAGAAATGGTACCTAATGGTGTATAGATCTGAAATATCAAATACACTTGGGAGCTCCTCGTATCAGTTATTGCTGGTGACCTTGAGGCTGTTGCCAGGGAGTTGTGATTAGACACTGTGGCATCACTTCTTGCTGCCTGACCAATCACAAGCTAATAGCACCAAATGGCACACCAACATGTGAGTCATCATCTTTTTACAATTTCGACAATTCCATCGCCTCAACTACAAATTACTCACTTGTTAACCAGAGTCTTTCTCACAGGCTCTAGTGACAGATTGGATGCACAGATTTACTACAAATCTCGATGCTTCCTCAAGGGAAGAATCAAAAACTAGTAGCTAACTTTTTTTTTTTTAACACCTTAAACAGGGAGGTCGAGGCAGGCTGCGAGGGGGAGTTGGTTGGGAGATCAGCCTTCGTCAGAGGCCCATGCCCAGAATAACCTTCCAGGCTGGTGACCCTTATTACATTAGCAAGCGGACCAGAGAGGAGTGGCTGGCCAAGTGGAAGATGGAGGTGAGTACCCCAGCTCTGTCCCAGCCACCGCTGACAGCAGGGTGAGTGACAGGCGTGGACTAAAGCTGCCAGGGTCAAAGATAGGGCTTGTGGTGTATTCACGGCCAAGTGTATTTGATGGGTCATTTGATATCTCATGAAGGTACCATTTATTTCAGAGGATTTCCAGAGCCATTGGCTCAGTCGGCTCCTGCGTTTCCTGGCTTTGTTCTTGTCTATTGTATTAGCAGAGGAGAAATCACATGCAGCTGCGGTGAACACATCTGTTTGATGCCTTGACATGATTCATGCTTCCTGGATGAAAATGTTGCTGTAAATTTAGATTTGCATAATTCTGAGTGCTTTTGATCTCTTGAAGCTGAGGCGAAATGATCTAAGATTATAGGGTCAGTTCAATACCCAGAAAAACTTTTTTGTTTCTTTGTTTGTTTAGTTTTTTGCCGTTTTTACCTTTATTTGATATTTGACAGCATAGAGAGATGGGAAGCGTGGAGGGAGAAGGAGGGGTATGGCATGCATCAAAGAGTCCCCAGCTAGAATCTAACTGGGGACATTGCAGTTATATGGCGTGCATCCTAACCATTAGTCTACCAGGGGCACACACATAATTCCCCTTCATAGTCTTAGGAGGAAGGATTTCACTCCTCTGGAAAGTTATCGTGACAGCAACCATTTTGTCTTTAATCATGACAGTTACAAGGTAAACAGTAGACGTATAGAGCATCTTGCCTTATGACATAACACTGTAGAAAAAGTTGAGCCAGGTTCAACGTTTTTGCCGGCTGACCTTGTGTGTTTTTTTTTTTTTGCTGAAGCCCTTCGCGTTGGCACCCTGAAAGTGGCCACATTCAAATGAATGAGGGTGCAGTGTTTTTCACACAAGATTAAAGTCGGTTGGAACGTGGTTTTTCCTGTTAACAGATTTTGTTGGGACTTTTTCTTTGATTGAAAATAGTTTCAATGAGGCTTGTCTTGTAAATGTAGAGCAGTAACAAACAGTTTAAAGTTCATTACTGGGAACAGTAGTTGACAGAACAATTACGCCACAAGTTGAATTTTGTAGCCCTTCCTGAGCTTTTGATTGTTTCACATGGGCTTCCTCATCAGTTGGAGATTGCCAAGTCGCTATGGAATTGTATTTTCATTTGCTTTTGATTGTATCACACGATCTTCAGATGGAGATTGATCAAAATTTGATCCCAAAAAAAGTTTGATCAGCTGAAAGCTCAAGGTCAGTAAGAATTTTTTATTCTCAAAGCCACCTAAGTGACAAGTGGGCATAATGAAAACATCGTCAGTAGAAGATCACGTGACATGATCAAAAGTTCTGATTTCTTTTGTGGAGCAATAATCCAGCATGAATTTAATCTGTACAAACGTGGAGTTCCCCACATTCCTCATTAGTAATGTGATGTAGTGCAACTTCATCTGTTACATAATGAGGAGTCTCCGTAGTATCAACATGGGGTCTTCCATTTCTTCTGCCTCCCCTCCCCCCTCTGCTCTCCTCTGGAGAAGGCTTGGGGAGCGGCCATAAAAATGTCTCCAGGGAGGAAATATTGCCAAATTAGCAGGACATGCCGGAGTCCCACAAGTGAAATGTCGTAAAATACGAGGCAAGTAGGCAGTTTACATTTTCCAAACAGAGGTGGATTTTCTTGAACATGTGGCTCTACTAGGCTGAGATTTGAGGGGATTTGCAAGATGCAAATTGTGACTGTGCCTGTTTTTTCCCCTTTTCTCATCTGGCGTATTTCAAGCTTTGATCTAATTTGCACAAAGACTTTGTTTTGGCATCAAAGCCCTTTCCTGAGGAGTAATGTGATGCATAGCCTCCAGTTTTGGCTCTCTTGCCACACAGCATTTTGCTGTTGCATGCTCCTGCAGCAGGGAAGGACATGGTGGCTGAAAGGGTTACTGCCATCTTGCACTTTCTCCAGGATCTCTCTTTTTTTCATGTGCCTTGTGTTACAGTGGACTTCTCCGTCTCTCCCTCTCCGTTTCCCTCCCCTATTCTTCTCCTGACCCCTCCCCCAGCTATGGAAATGAACTCTGTGCTATGGATATGAGGGTGAAGATGAGGTTTGCAGCAAATTTCCAGCCCTGCTTGCAAGACAGCCTCTTGGCTCGCTGCCAACATTTTGCAAGTCCTCTCTAGCCAACCAGAATTCCTGTCGGCAATCACCTGACCCTGAATTCCCAGACAAAGAAATGTTCATGCTTTCTTTTTTTAAGCGATCTCTTCTACCCCGAGAGTGGGGGTGAAAAAAACTCAAGCCCCACACTGGATTATGAGGGTTGCGCGCTGGCGTGTATGGGTATGTGCACTGCATTGTTTGTTTGATAACACAGGGGGATAGTGTGCATGTCTGATTAGCCAGCTTATAGCGAGGGGAATATGCTGACTTCAGGTATTTCCACGAGGGTTGTTGTGGACCATCTGCTCTGCACAGCTTAAAGGGAAACCGTCTCTTTAAAAAAAAAGGAAGCGTGAACAGGCTTTAGCCGTGTTTGGGAAAAAGTTGCTTGCGTGAAAAAAAGTTTTTCCCGTGGGGTGAATATGCGCTGAAACTATTTCCTGTTTCATTGCAGTGCCTAGAAATGTCAGAGTAGCATCATTCTTTTAGGTCAAATACATGTACCTTAAAAATGTTTCTGTTTCTTTCAGAGCCAGCATGATTTTACCTTACATAACATTCAACTGGGAAAAAGGTTAAGTTGTTGTTTGAGCACTTTCCTTCCTGTCATTGTGCACTTTGTTCTGTTGCACTCAGGATGTATATTTACTATAAGAACAGTGATTTGGATAACTCAAAAAGATTTTAAAGATCTTTTGAGTGAACTGAGCAGCCTCTTCGGGTAGGGGGGGTTGGGGGGGGGGGGGGGGCATTTTTTTGTAACAACTCCACTTGTGGATTCATGGGGAATTCTATTTATGTATTCATAGCTAACTCTGTAATATTCCTAATTATCTCTTAAAAGGACGCAATACAATGAGAACCAGATGGCCTCTTTTGGTGTGACCCCCCAAGGCCACTCATGAAATACACTGCCTTTGTAGGGATCTGTGCTAAAATCAGGCTAATGAATGCAGTAGCCACATCACTGCACAACAGAACCTGCCACTTGTGTATTTTCAGACAGTATTTCCACTTTAAAAGCAGCCTTTTTCAAGGTTTAGATCTGATGCATCTCAAGTTAACTACACCTGTCGTGACTTACGGAAGTTTCCACTATTTGTCTGCAGTCTTGCTGTGTAGATAAGCTTAGGTCTTTGCACTGAAGATATATCTCACTGTATAATCCATCAGACAATTACACAAAACAGTCCCCGCCGTGTCTCTCCTGCCTGTTGCGTATGAGAGACTACTGCATTCAAAGGTCAAACTCTTTTGTGTTGCTTCAAAGGCTCGCTGTCGTGTTGTGTGAGGAAGTAATGTTCAGTGACAGTTTATTTCATCTAACTTTTTGCCTTTAATCAGACTTGGCTGTTTGTTTTGATTTGATGGCACATTTCCTGCTACTTGAACATCTCTAATATCCCGTTTGTTTGAGGGTTGCTGTCTTTGTCTCTGTGTTACATGTGAGCTTTCAGGGTTTTATGCACAATGGTGTTTCATCTCAACAACTGCACTTTTGACTCTCTGACCCTTTGAGACTAAGAAATTCTCCTCGTAAAGTTAACAACCTTATAATAGACAGTTGTTGTATTATAAATAACTGAAGCTAAGCAGTAAACGTGACCTTTTTGTTAACAAGTACTGTCCAGATTGGATACTAAAGTATCATCTGCACACCCCGGAGACTAATATCTCTTCTTTTTTTTCTGCCTCCCAGTGCACTCTGTCACCCTTTGAGCCCTCAGGGTATCATGCTGCACAGCCTCTAAGTCAGATTATCCCTTATTGTGCGCCCAACATGTCTCTACACTCTGCCAGCAGCCTGTAGAGCCTCTGTTTTCACTTTATCAATAACAAAATCCATGATTACTGTAAGTACAGTAACTTAAGATTGGTTTTCCATTGTATTCACATATAACATATTTTTTTCCATGAAGAAAAGGGAGTAGATGTTTTCACTGTGAAGCTGTTTAAACACATTTGTTCTCCTGTGTTTATACATCTACAGTATGCCTGCTGTCATTTTTGGTATTTGTCTTCAGCACAGCGTGACAGCGGATATAAGTGGTGGTATTTCTGAGCTGTCAGTGACGGGCAGGCGTGCGTAAATGATAAAGACCGCATTGTGTGTCTGCTACCTCCTTCCCTATTTTCCCCTTTAGACTCGGAGGGCCTGTCTTGCTGGTGGAGCTGCACACACACTGTGAGGCCCCCAAAAGGGGGCATTTACAACTGGGAAGAAGTCCAGAGACAAATATCTGGTTCTTATAGCCACTGTACTTTCTCTCCTCCCCCCACTGGCATTTTCAGCGTCACTTTCTCATTGGCTCTGAGGAGAAGGAACCCTGGAGACGGTCTGACCCTAAACACTCCAAAATGAGCGCAGTAGCAGTAGCTCAGCTGCTTTACTGGCACTTACCGATCTCCCAGTATACCTGTGATTACCGGTCACCAGAGGTGAAGAAGCTGGACTAAAAAACCTTGCACTTATTCTCAGTCAGCTCATTTATTTCTGATTGCACCAGCGACTGCTCTCCTCACTTGCCAATATGATTACAGACTGTTTCTCCCCATACACATAACACATTTACCAGTTTAATTGACGTTTGTTAGCTTTTGCAGTTTACCATCTGGAACCACACATCCAAGCAGGCTGTCGAACACTAACTCCAGTGTGCTTGTGCTGGAGCCAAGAGGCCTAACACATATGGCCAAGGGCTTTGAACCATCCATCCAGCACTACAGTACAGATATTTATAAACCACAGCAGAGGCTCTTGATTGAAGAGCACATGTTTCTACTCTTCTGCGCAGATACCCCTCCCCACGCCGTCTAGGCACCACCTCCCCTTAAAGGCGCTATTGTTTACGAGTCACACTGGGAGAGAGGACGGAGGATTGTGCTATACTCTCTCTCAGTCTCTCCTCTACTTGCCTTTTTTCTCCTCTTCCCATAGACTGAGTCCAGCTCTGGACATTTACAGTGTGTGTGAGACCCGAGAACCTGAGAAAGACTCGAGGAAAGTAAGCACAGCTGTGCAGCGCTGCTCTCACGTGGAGCCTATAGTATGACTAACACGTGTTTACATATGGGACTGCAGATATATACTCTCTGTGTGTGTATGTAAAAGGAAGAGAGAGCGAGAGCAGGAGAAGAAAGTTAGCATGTGAGTCCTACCGTGTGTGTGTGTGTGTGTTTGAGAGAAAGAGATCAGAATGAGTGCAGCTGTTGGGGATTTACTGTGAGAGGCTTAAGTCCCGGCTGCGTCTCGTCCTCTCTGATCGACCTAGCGGTTCAGTGTCAGGTACCGCAAACCCAGTGAACTTTCCGCTGCCGCTATGGACACTATAGAGTTACTGTATACACGGCAGTTGATGAATGGGCCTTGCAGGCGGAGATAAAGACGTGTTTACAAAGGCGTTCAGACTCCCACCATCAAGATTCTGCACGTACACAGCAGAGATGAAGTGCACCACTTATGTTGTTCAGCTAAATGGCTAAAAACACTGTCAGCTGCTGCTTATACTGTACCTGGTAGTAATACAGTTTAATTGACAGCCCTGCATGAACACCACCACCACCATGGCAGGAAGTGAGCATATAATTGCAGCTAAGTCACTGGTGTGACGCAGAAGCATGAACCATATAGCACATATTTTTTATTTAAAGCTGTACTCACCAGTATTTTTATATAAACAACGGGTCAGAGTAACTATGTGTAATGTGAAATAGGTGGTTTGAAATGATGAACTCAGAGATTTATTAACATACTCTGTAGTTCCTGTTAGCTGTCCGACACATTTTAGCATCTTTCACCTCATTGTTTTGGTTTTAGTAGTTAAAGCACAGGGTATCCCTCAGGACTCGGTGGAAAGCAAAACAAAACTAAATTGAATATTGGACTTTTTATGACTCTGAATAATGTCTCTCCTTGTCTGTTCAGTGTGTAAATAAGTGAATGTTTGCAAACAAATTTGCTATAACTTGATAAGGTGATGATTTGTCAGTGTTGCTGCCCCAAAAACCCAGCTACAGTGTTACAGTTAGCAAAATACACTCATTTATTTTCTTTGCACCAGACACATGAGAATCTGGTATCAGTTTAATTTCCGTGATGTGTTTAGCCCAGCTAACGGTCGCTTGTAGCTGGTTAACAAACATCAACACGTTTGAGTACCAAGTTCTTTCCATAGCACAGTCTCTCCAACACTATCAGGGACTAAAAAACTGCACTGAATGTTTGCTCATATCTGTTTCCGTGAGTATGACCTTCAACAATGTTTTTATATTAACTATCCAGCTGGAGCAAAACTCAGTCTTGATACTCAGCCTTAAACTCAGTGACTGCACACATCATCTGCAAAGCCCTGTCTTCATCTCTGCTGTCACTGGACTGTGTTTCAGGCAGAGAAAAAGGCCAAACTGATGTCAGCGATGAACGCGATGAAGGATCACGAGGAGAATGAAACAGAGACCCAGAGAGAAGAGGTCTCAATAATAAAGCACCCACAGCCTTCAAAGCAGCTGCAGCAGCAGCAGCCGCAGCCTCAGTCGCACACTCAGTGTCAGTCTCAGCCTCAGTATCAACAGCAATCGCAGCCGTCGCTGCCACAGCAACAGCAGCAGCAGCAACAACAACATCAACAGCCGCCTCAGCAGCAGCAGCCTACTGACCCAGCTTCCCCCACTGTGGCCACGACCCCTGAGCCTGTCGCCATCGTAGGTGGAGACAAGACGTGCCCCAAGTCTGCAGACACTGAGCCCGAGTATGAGGTGAGATCATTTTGTACTTGGCTCACACAAGATTAATGTCCGGTTGTAGACTCACAGGATTTTGCAACAGTGATCTCTATTGGAAAAAGGATTCAGTTTAAAGCCAGGGTTAATCTTTGTGGAGTCTAGTAGCCATCAGAAGCTGTTCACCTGGGATGTTGTACAACTGTCAGTCAGACTATACAAAGATGCCAAATATGTCACCTTAAACTCTGGGAAAATGCTTATAATATGATGCAGAGGACATCTGCAGTACAGTTCTGTTTGATGTAAACTGGTGTCTTCTGGTTGGTTTGTGTCTTTCTGATGATCATGTTTCACAGTTGTCTGACATTTTCTAGAACAAAACGATTAATCGAGAAAATAATTGGGTGATTAATAGATCATGAAAATAATTGTTAGCAGGCCACATTTATTGTTAGCAGGCCACATTTATATTATAGGTAATCACCTTTAATTATTGTTGTTGTATAATATTTTATTTTATTTTGTCATGTTAGATATTTAATCTCACTTAATCATCCCCCTAAAAAAAAAAAAAAAAACCCTGAGACAGACAGTGTTTAAAAACATTTCACAACTATGCCCAGAAGTTAATACGGAGCGGATGATTTGTCTTTTATTTTGGCTGCAGGACGGTCGTGGTTTTGGCATCGGCGAGCTGGTTTGGGGGAAGCTGCGAGGGTTCTCGTGGTGGCCAGGCCGCATCGTATCCTGGTGGATGACGGGACGGAGCAGAGCTGCCGAGGGAACCAGATGGGTCATGTGGTTTGGAGATGGAAAATTCTCAGTGGTGAGTGTATAGAGCCAACATTAACATTACTGTGAGGTGATTTTTTTTTTTTTCTCAAGGAATTAAGCAAAACAGCCTTCCATTTATAGTGACAACCACACACTTCATAATAAGCTTTCTTCGTTTTACTTGTTCAACCAATTGCTGTTTTCCTCTATAAATATAAAAGTTATTAATGTTTTGACACTTTTTACCTAAAAACAATGACAATATTGTTAATGCCCCACGGCAGTGAACAATAATCATATTTCCTGTGGATTTTCTCAGGTCTGTGTGGAGAAACTCATGCCTTTAAGTTCCTTTAACAATGCCTTTCACCAACCAACTTACAATAAGCAGCCCATGTACAAGAAAGCCATCTATGAAGTCCTACAGGTGAGTATATAAGAGCAGCGGGATTCAAAATCTTGTTTTCAGCCTGAATTATTAATAATAAGAAGAAGAAGAAGAAGAATTATTAATAATTAGAGGAAAAGTGTTTATTTGGAATACTGAGACTGAATCAATGGACAGTCCTTTGTGTGGACAAACAGAGGATTAGCCTAAGTCATAAATGTTTTTGATGCATTCACAGGTGGCGTGCAGCCGGGCAGGCAAAGCCTTCATGGCCTGTCCTGACAGTGATGAGACAGAAACCTCCAAATCAGTGGAAATGCTGAACAAGCAGATGATTGACTGGGCGATGACAGGATTTCAGCCCACTGGACCCAAGGGCTTGGAGCCACCAGAGGGTAAGAGGAAGTCATTATTATGAAGCTCTAATATTTGACCTTGTGTCTCAGTTTGTCAGCGGCTGGGCGTGTGAAAACTTCCCATGTGTGATCAAATGTATCACCACTTCATCTTCACTTTCCTAATTAAGCATGTCATTTAATAATTCATAACATTAGCCTGTAATATGAATCATCTGATACGCCGTGCTCCCCCAGAGGAGCGTAACCCATACAAAGAGGTGTACCCTGAGATGTGGGTGGAGCCAGAAGCAGCAGCCTACACGCCTCCTCCAGCCAAAAAGCCTCGCAAAAGCACAGCGGAGAAACCCAAGGTCAAGGACATCATTGATGAGAGGACACGAGGTGAGGTGCCTCATTTACTGGGTTAAATAGGAGTCGTGAACTCTATATTTCTTCCCTTGGGGAGGACTCAGCAGAGCTGTACATCAGAGTAAGTGGTCAGAGAAGTAGTGTATGGACAAGAGGTGCATTAGAGTGACAGGTTCAAGATGAAAGTGAATGATGTGAGCAGGTAAAAAGCCTCAGACCGTTCCAAAGACAATGAATAGATGTTTGTTCGAGGTTATGCCCAAATGTGCTTCATCTGCAGAGCATTACCTGAGCAGCAGCACCTGATCCAGCAACACAACTGGGACCAGTGTTAGTGTAGCCTGTAATTAGACAAGTTATTGTTAACATCTGTAGTTGTTTCCCATGAAAGTGTTAAAGTCAAATGCTTTAAAGGTAATTTGGTGCTTAATAACCTACTGCTATAGAATTTAATGCAACTTTCAATACTGTGGTCTTAAATCAAATAAATCTCAATCTGAACCAAAAAAATGTGTCAAGAATTACCAGATTTTTAACTTTCAGTATAAATTCATTGTGCATTTACATTTAAAAAATGTATTTGCACATTATATATATATATATATATGTTCATGCATAAACCATTTACAATAGTACTTTAGTTTTGAATCTTTTGGTTCTGTTTTTTTCCCTTTCTTTTTGATCTGTGGGAATAAATAAACCAAAAAAAAAAAAACCAAACCTGAAAGCGGATGTTGTAAAGACACAAATTTTGAACTGTTGACCTGACAGGCACAGTGTTAAATGTAGATTGTGTTAACTTACATTTCTCATCTCTCTCACCCTGTTTTGTGTTTTCAGAGCGGCTTGTTTATGAAGTGAGACAAAAGTGCCGCAGCATAGAGGGTAAGTGACGTGTCCCCCGTGTGCCGTAGCTTGCAGCAGCGCTGGGGGGCCTCTCAAGGGACGAACACCCAGACGCTTTACACTTGGCCTTGTTGTTGACAAGCAAAGCAGCAGAAATGTATGCGCCTGTTAATAAAACAATAAACAGGTACAAAAGAAGAAATAACACTTCCATGATTTTTGCTCCCTTGCAGGCTCCCTTGTGTGTTCTCTCCAAACATAACAGCTAGGCTCATTAGATCTAGACCTGCATCACAGCTGTTCAAATAATTTCACTGAAGTGTGCAGCAGCGTTCACACCTCTCTGACCTCTGCCTGTTAAACACTGACATGCTGCACTTGTCTTTCTACAGACATCTGTATCTCCTGTGGAAGTCTGAATGTTAGCCTTGAGCACCCACTGTTTGCTGGAGGAATGTGCCAGAGCTGTAAGGTAAGCTGCGACAGAAGTCATTCAAAGTCTGAGACTCAGCTCCAGCTACATATTTCAAGCAGCCTCTCGTGTGACTCAGAATTTTAAAGGTGTCAGACTGCTCACTGACTTTTCACCTCCCCCCGCAGAACTGCTTCCTAGAATGTGCATATCAATATGACGACGACGGTTACCAGTCATACTGCACTATCTGCTGTGGAGGACGAGAGGTGCTCATGTGCGGGAACAACAACTGTTGCCGGTGAGAATATTATAGACACTATTACAAGACACAGCATAGGAAATAAAAAATAAGCTGATTAAGTAAAAGTAAGTTGTGTATACGTAAGTGTGAGATCTGTTCTACTATAAAAAGAAAAAATCTGAACAGGCACTTTATCGACTTTTTTCTACGGCCAAATTACCTTTTAATGTACTGAGCGCAGACTCAGAGGATATTACTGCATCTCTGCATTTACTTGATCTGTCGAACCTGGAAATTGATTCAGGAGGCTGCGAGCACGTCCACCCTAATAACTGAAAAAGCATATTTTGGCATAGTGTGGTATTTGAACACAAATCAGGAGTCAAAGGGTTTATGGAACCAAAACTTTCACCCAATACAATTTCCAATACAGATAGCAGGACTGTGCCATCATTGCACATAATAAACACACAATAGAGGCTTTGTAGCAATGTCACAAATCTCACAGCAGGTCCAGAGGAGAAGCGGCTGATCACAAATATTATATAAAGTGCAGTTGTATGTCACTTGAATAGTCCAACTATAAAGAAATAGTCTGATAAAGTGTCCTCACACTGTCAGACTATGACATTAAAGTCTAGAAAAATGCCACTGAGAACAGATTGAGCCTTGTCAGATACATGTTGGACCAGTCAGTAAACAGTTGATGCCATTTGACATTTGGATGACATTTTGATGATAACTCGCTGTCTCTCAAAACTCCCAAACCTCATTCAAAACCATGAAACTAAGCCCCGTAGGTATAAAACCAAGACCGACACTGCAGCTCTGTCACCTGTGTCTGACCCCTGATTGATTTAGAAACTAATTTAAGTAGAAGAGAACTGCTCAGCTACTGCTTCTATTAGAGGGCAAGGCTGTAACCAAACACTGTTAATCAAAGCTTCAACTATATACTTATAACGTTTGTCACTCATAATACTTGTCCTTGGCCTGTGTTCAGGTGTTTCTGTGTGGAGTGTGTCGACCTCCTCGTTGGTCAAGGAGCGGCCCACGCTGCCATCAAAGAGGACCCGTGGAACTGCTACATGTGCGGTCAGAAGGGTGTGTTTGGTCTGCTGGAACGTCGCACTGACTGGCCCAGCCGCCTGCAGCTCTTCTTTGCAAATAATCACGACCAAGATTTTGTGAGTATTTCACCCTTAGGAGATAAACCCCCACTATCTGTTTCTCTGAGAAACCTTTTCTTTTTTTAACCCCCTGTGTTTCTCATTTTCTTCCCCTCTCTCTCTCTGGGTGTTATATTTCAGGATCCACCAAAGCATTACCCTCCAGTCATGGCGGAGAAGAGGAAGCCCATTCGTGTCCTGTCACTATTTGATGGCATAGCAACAGGTTAGACAAGAACCCCCTGTCTCCCATTTCCCATCTCCCAAGTCTCTATATGAAATGTTCTGTTTGTATCCCCTTACACCATTTGCCCCATTTCTATATTAACCACAACATTTTCATTATAATTTTGGTCACATAAAAAAAAAAAAAAAAAATCATTTAATTTTTTATCCATTTAGTTTACTTTTATGTCATGACCATACCCTTATTGGACAACAAACATCAAAATATTGCATCCTAGTTGCAAAAAGTCGGTGTTACTGATATTGACTATCAGTAACACCATCATAGTAATAAGAGTTCATCAGTCAATACATGACGAGTATCAAAGCATTATATTGGTGAGGAGAGTGAACATGGCCATGTTTCAGATACTGTATAGTAAATTTGAATGGTCATTTTCAGTATTGTTCAGCGTTTGGCTTTTAGTCAGACACAGCTCCAGAGTTTCACATCGGTCTAAGCGGACACTTTTAAAGCACCTTTTACCCTCCACTGGTTTTGGGTCTGTCCCTGATTTCCTGCTTTCTCACTTTCTATACCCCGTCCCATGCAGGGCTGCTGGTGCTGAAAGAACTTGGCATCCAAGTAGATCGCTACGTAGCTTCTGAAGTGTGTGAAGACTCCATCACTGTGGGTATTGTCCGGCATCAGGGTCGCATCATGTATGTTGGCGATGTGAGGAACGTCACACGCAAACATGTGAGTCTCATGTTGTTGTTTTTTTTAAAGAGTTGCCAAGTGTACATGTTGTTGTTTTTTTTTTTTTTCAGTTGCTTCACACTGATGAGAGTTGTCTTACACAACAGCAGTCCTGTTCTGCTGGCCAGTAAAGCTGGATAGAAATTGCACAGATCAGCTGTTTTAGATTTTTTTTGTCTTAAATGTGGGGAATGAGCATAATATTGTGCAACTAAGTACATACAGAGAAACACGCTGGGTGCAAGTTGGCTAAGATTACAGATTTATACGAGAACAATGAGACCATTCCTGTCCCAAAACAGAAAGTGTATCAACATGTATACTGGAGCCCCATTTTGTGGGGCATTAATGATATAAGCAGGGCATTTTTTTAACATTAAAATAATTCCTAACATAGTTTTAACAACACTGGGGCCCTCATCATCAGTCCCAGGGGAACAACAGTGTCCTTCTCACCGTCTTTGTTATTGCACTTTATTAATTTTCATCACATTATTTTATCAGTGGAGAGGTTACTGTAACTACTCTCATAGTTGTTGTCAGCTCCACCAAAAACCTGACAGATTACACTGGTTAGTTGTGTTACTGTTCTGTAATGAGCTGTAATATCTGACATCTTCATTCGTCACAGCTCTAATAAAATGCATTTCAGCATTTTTTTTTGTAGGCGAGCATAAATTCGACTTGTGTGTATAATCCATTATAAATCTTGAATGCAACTATTAGTATTTTTGAACAGTCCTGGTTATTCTGGAAAAGGAAATGTCAAGTACAGGTCCAGTTGATGCTAATGACTCTGAGTGGCGAATAAGTGGAAGTAGGACTGAAAGGTTAAGGTAGGACTGTTGTCAGATTCTGATTAGAAATGCATGCTGAGTGAGCCGGTAGTATTTTTATTATATTTTATCATCCACTTCAGGTTTAAAGTCAGAGCCACAGCTTAACTGAAGTTGACCTCACTCTGATGAAGCGCTCTCTCATCTCTCTGCAGAGCTCATAGTTACCATTTCCACACAGATTGCACTGTAAACCTAATGAGAACGTTGTGCCGTATGTTCTCGAAACTCTCACTTGATATACAGATGTTTGTGCTCGCAAACTGTCCCCCAAACGCCGCTGGGCCTCCTTTTCTAACACTACTGAGCCAGAGAGAACTGGAACGTCTGTCCAAACCAAAACTGCTGCTACCTTGCCTCATAACCAAAGTGCATGAACTCAATAAAAGTGGAAAGTGGAGACTAGAAGACAATAAAGACATTTTTAAAGCCACAGCTTAATTTGTTCTTATTTCAGTGAGCATAATATACCTGAGAGTTGGAGGAGTGTTCAGTTAATCTTACAGCATATCAGTAACTATACTGTCTCTGATTCTGTCTCTTATCTGTACACAGATACAGGAGTGGGGTCCTTTTGACCTAGTTATTGGTGGAAGCCCATGCAACGATCTGTCTATAGTCAACCCTGCCAGGAAAGGTCTTTATGGTAGGTCTAACCATGTTCACTTCCCTTTTGCTTTGTGATACGGTTTTGGAGATGCATCTGGTTAAAATTAAAGATAGCTAATAATCTTAATAGGAAAATCACTGGTATATCATGTTTGTGTCCTTCTTTCCTCTGTCCCACAGAGGGCACCGGACGCCTGTTCTTTGAGTTTTACAGGCTGCTCCATGAGGCTCGGCCAAAGGAGGGGGACGACCGGCCTTTCTTCTGGCTCTTTGAGAATGTGGTTGCTATGGGTGTCAGCGATAAGAGGGACATCTCTCGCTTTTTGGAGGTCAGCTTCTTTACTGTTAGTAGTACTGGATGGATTATGAATGCCCCCTTGTGGCACTAAATCATCATCTTTAGACACAGACCATCTTAATCTTGATGTTACACTTTAATGTGCTCCTACATAGTGTATTTTGCTCTGTACATTGTATTTTGTCCTGTAAAGACCCAGTTGGCTACTGGTTGAAAAATATTTTACAATTCAAAATGATTGGACACTGTGAAAAATGCATTGACGCTAACAACGTGGAGGTTTTTAAGCATAGCAGGGCATCTTACCTTGGTTCCTCATGGATCGGTGTCTTGTTTTTCTTTGGCTTTTGGCTTTCAGTGTAACCCAGTGATGATCGATGCCAAGGAGGTGTCCGCTGCCCACCGTGCCCGCTACTTCTGGGGTAACCTTCCTGGCATGAACAGGTTGGTGGGTCAATGGTGAGGGAAGCAGCAGCCTTTGATGTACACAATAGGGAAAAACAAACCCTGTGACTAAGGGACTACATTCATTTCACAGACGAAATAGTGATTATTGCAGTTACACAATAACTAAATTAATAAGTCTTTTTATTTTGGCTTAAATGTGTCCACAAATACTAATATTTGTAGCCATGTACAACAGACTTCTTCTGATCTAAGGTCCTTTTTTGCTAAAAGGTCTAAATACAAGTTGTGACTCCTGGTCTTTCTCCTTTTCAGGCCTTTGAGTGCTATGTGCACTGACAGGCTGGACCTCCAGGACTGTTTAGAACACGGCAGGACAGCTAAGGTACTTTATGTGATACTGTAACAAAAGCTAATTCATCACCTGGTGAAATGTCAACACAAATCACTGTCCTGTCTTGTCTGAAACTTGACATTTGTATTGTATTCATTTATCTAAAAATTTACAGTCAATGACAGCAAGTGCAGTTAAATATGATTGCCAGTGGTGTTTGTGCAAAATAGATTCAAAAACATGGTACATGACATTAGTTAATGTGATTTCTTTGCTCACTGGTGGCTCCCAGTGGCAGTAAGAGGTAACAGTTTGATACTCCATCAGTCAGCTTGACTTAGTTAAGTTTCAGGTTTTTTGCACCTTGATGAAAAACATACAGCTAGTAATGCTTATGGACTAATATTTCTCTCATTACCTTTTTTTCCCCTCAGTTTGACAAGGTGAGGACCATCACCACCAGGTCTAATTCCATCAAGCAGGGCAAGGACCAGCACTTCCCCGTCTACATGAACGAGAAGGAGGACATACTCTGGTGCACTGAGATGGAGAGGTATGTAAACGTAAAGATCGTCCTTTAAATAACTTCACACCGCTCTTATTCTGAGATCAAAATCTCAAGATTATCTTCCTGTGTCCTCCCCTGTTTTACTCCCTGTCTGTCCCTCCACCCCACCCCCAACCCCGGTTGTTTTGTATCCTGTGATCTGGCTGGTTGCTCTTGTCAGGGTCTTTGGCTTTCCAGTCCACTATACGGACGTGTCCAACATGAGCCGACTGGCGAGGCAGAGGCTCCTGGGCAGATCGTGGAGCGTCCCGGTTATTCGCCACCTGTTTGCACCACTCAAAGATTACTTTGCCTGTGTTTGAGCAGCAAGAAAACTTGCTCTGAACCATTTAGAACTACAACTGTATGTTGTGACTAGAATTAAGAGCCTTGATCCTCAAATTATACTCTGGTATAATTTGCAAGCGAAACATTGACGTAGATTTCACATTATTTCTTGTATTTGAATTGTAATTCTTATTCTATTTAATTTTGATATGTCATTTTACCTTTTAGCAGTGTTATCAAGTATTGTTGATTTGTTTGTGCAAGCTATACTTGAGACTATGCTTTCTTCTCAAGACACTGAGACAGAAAAGTGCTAAACATGTATTTTAAAGGAGACGGTGATGCGATGGGAAACATCAGAAAGATGGAAAGCGGTTTTGAGATATGTGAAATGTTTCTGCTGTGTGAGCGTACTGTACGTCGGGGCTGCGAGATTCCCACCTGCAGTGCAGCCATCCTTCCAGCTACTGAGCCTCACAGAGATGTGAAGAGAAAGGCGATTTTCTTCAGTGTCAGGAGAGCTGTGTCTCTGAGAATCCAAAACACCAGATCACATATACCTCTTTGTTTACAGTTTCTATACACAACTGAAGGTAATAAAAGGTACTACTGTAATATGGTTAACAATACCATGGTGCTCCAAAATGATGAGAAACATCATAGCCCATGTGGCACTACAACTTTAGACAATACGGAGCTCTTTAACCTGTTGCTGGAAAAACTTGTTTGATGTTTTTACACTCAATGAAAAAAAAAGAAATCAGTTCTGTGCCGTTTTGTTCACTTCAAAGGAAACGTAGGAGTGACAGACAGTAGACTGCAAAATAGAGCATATCCTCTTTTCTGCATTTTACAGCTTTTATACAGTTTTTACTGGTGCTCATTTAATCTCTCAGCCTTGCAACACTCAGGCCCACTGCCTGGATCTGCACAAACAGAAAGTGAAGCTAGCCACATGGGAAATGATGTTTTCCGTCATTCAAAAAAAAAAAAAAACCTTAAGATCAAAGTCTGTGGTGAGCTACTTTTTTCTAGTTTCATCCTGACCAATGACATTACTGTACAACTGTTAGTAAGCGTGGTGGCTGGAGGGTGGGAGGGTGACCAGGCCGGGTAACTCTCCTTCCCCAACTTCCACTTCTCTAAACTGAAAAACTGTCAGGTGCAAATCCTCAACAATATGGTGCGGCTTCACAAAGTTCTTCTACCTTTTTATAGCAATTTTGTGCTGTTTTATCAACATTATAAAGCACTTTTATATGTATACTTTCTTTTTTCTTGATATTTTTTTAAAAATATTGGTTCTTGTGAATTGTTTTTGTTTTGTTTTATGATGTGAACTGATCTACCCTCGTGTAATACTTTTTGTATACAGTAGGGCTGTGCCAATAGAAGTGAAAGAATGGATTTTGATATGTGAAACCCATGTTATTTGACTCAGTGTACAGTAGATGGATTGACATTTGTAACCCCAATCCCCCTTTCCTTTCTTCTATCATCCATATTGTTTACTGTTTTAAAGCAGCGATACAGTATGTTACTTCCCAGAATCAAAGAATGTCTACTTCTATTAAGATTGTAAAATGTAAGACAGAGTTAAAGAACTGTGTCATGCGCTTTGTGTAATATTTTGTCCCTTATGAAGGACAGTTGGCTTCTGCCATTTCCCTGATAAAACGTAGTCGTCATGTTGACAAATTTTAGTGCTGATCCAAATTTGGATTACATTCACCAACTGAATTCTCTTGATTGTAACCTCTTAAGCTAAATATGGAGGGCTTAGGCTGCAGTTTGTCAAAACGAAAAACTGACACAGTGTTAGACAGAAATGTCAGCACTCAAAGAATAAAGAGGATAATAAAAAAACAGATGCTATCACTTATCTATATCATATTTAAGATTCAAAATTTGAAATTTAATTTCTTAATGTAATTAAGTTCTTAAGTGACCTTATTGCTATAATTTTTGTCCATGCACACTGGGCTCAATATGAGCTCCTGTGCTTTGTGATATTTTAACCAGATGTTATTTCCCCCCTCCTTCTATAGTACTTAACACCCCCTCATGTTTGTACATTTTGTACATAGAGTTTTCCGGTTGCTGTTTTCAATTTATTTTTATCTTTTTTTTTTTTACGATTGAGATGTACAAATATAATTCTTTGCTAATATATTATCATCAAATTAGAAAAAAAAAATCTTAGGTTAAAAATAAAAATCAAGTGACAAATTTGATTCAAAACATGCTTTGAGCATTAGAAATAGGGAGACTCCAAGTCAACGTTTTTTTTCGTACTGATTTGTTTGTGTCAAGTGAATCCAGATTCAATGTCATGTGATCTTAATAGTGGCCTATGGACAGCTTTAAGATGAACGGTCTCAACTTCACTGCACAGCCCTACATGGTGGTGTTTTTTGCTTCTGTTTCTTTTGTAAGAATTTAAAAAAAAGAGGGATTGTAGGTGTTTCCGATGGTGCTAAACATTTTATCTAATCAAGAAAAATATATTTGATTGGAAGAGAAATAAACATGTCTTGACAATGACTGTTTTTAAGTTCCTTGTAGTAATGGAAAAGAACTATTATTTCACTCATATAAATATATTAACAAAGGCATTTTAACTTTGTACTTGAAAAAATAAGGATAACAAATAATGAAAGGTTTCCTATATTGTTTTAGACTAGAGATTGCTGTAGTTGGTGCTTATCTGTGGGAAAATCGTGTGAGAAAAAAAAAACGGTAATAACTTTTACTGTAGCATAATGTAAGCTTAATACGCATTGCTTCTTAATCCTACATTCCATGCCGTAATATTCTCCATGTCTGTTTTCAAAATGTTGTTTTGAATTGATGCTTATTTGTTTTGTTTTTTGTTTTGTTTTTTTTTTAAATCAGAAACATTTCATTTTTACTGTTCAAGGCAGGTCAATAATTCTATATTCAGTGATACAGTTGACACTCTGTGTGACTTTCTTTCTGTCATAACTGTTTTATGGCTTCTACGCTTTTCCTCAAGACCAGTTCGTACAGCAAATGTAGCAGTCATTCTCCACTTTGAACCCCCCCATACTTATGTTTAGTGTCCAGAGAGAAGATAAAGGCTCCGTATGTACTTGTGCTGGAGAACACTTGAATAAATGTATTGTTTTTGTGCAAAAATCTGCAATGTCCTGTCCTTTTTTTAAAAAAAAATTATATATAATATTTAAAAATAATTTACATTAAAGCCCCTGAAAATAAAAGTGGTTTAAAATCTGTAGTTTACTGTAGTTCTGAAACCAAACGTATGTCCTTGGTCCCATTTTTTAATTATTACACAGTATAGTCTACAATCTCAGAGACCTTGTGATTAACTACCACGTAATTATGCGTGGTAGTTCATAAAGTTGTAGGAACACTTGAGAATGAAATTTGAGAACGAAATTTTGTAGTGGTGGAAATGCATGCTGGAATTACAGTTACGACATTTTGGATATTTGATCAACTCCAGTAATAACTGATGCCCTCGTGACTATGTTTTAGTTTTTAATTGTCAGAAGGCCGACAGAGGACATGTGGACATTGATATCTGGGTCTTTGCCACCTTGAGCGCTCTAAAATAAGAATAAGGGTGTTTCCCTGCAGCTCCTCTCTGATCAGCTCTGAACATGTTGCCACACTATAGGCTATTATTCAGCCATTAGACTGATTTTATGGGCTTGCACTGACACTTCCTACTAATGCCATTTGCTCATTTATCTGTTTTATGTGTCTTTTTTTTTTTCTTCAATTATAAATCAAGCCCGGGTCATGAAAGATAACACATAAAGGAGAACAGGCTGATTAATACGACTGATTAAAGTCATTAATTGTCTATGAAATGATAACAGTGATGATAATATATTACAGCAGTCTATTATGCAGCCTCACACCACTGATATTTTCATGACACCCTCTTCCTCTGATAGTGGTACAGCCTCTTCCTAGTAGACACGCCCAAAGTCCAAAGTAATTGGTTGCTTAGGCGACCAAGCCTTCACTCACCGCTGCTGATTGGAGCTTCGCACCGTCGCACGGCCTGGATGCTGCGAGCTGCGTCAAGTTAAGCGCAGAAAGATATAATGGTACCGGAAGACAAGTGATTTGCCTACAAAATAAAAGCAAAAAAAAAAAAAAAGTAGTCAAGCAGTGAAACACGTTAAGTTCAAATGTTGATGAGGGATGGCAATGCACTGCCGTCACTGTTAAGCAAGAATAAATACAACGGATAAGCTAGGGTGAGTTAGTTAATATTATAAAATCTGTTTGTTCATCTTACTTAGCCTGCTTGTCCCGCACTTAATTACAGTTGTTGAAACAACACAGTACATAAATGAGAGAGAAATCACCATAAATGTTAGTAAACTATATGTTACCGAACTGTATGTTTGCAAAAGTCTACATGAAACTGTTGTTAAGAGCTGTCAAAACTACATATAAGGGGAAAAAACCATTTTAATTCGATGCAGACCTCTTGTGTGAAGCACTTTGCATGTTGGATTTGTTTGGATTTTTATCTTGAAAGCCACAACCGGAAGACTTGCTCGCATCTCCATGCTGACTCGACGGTTGATGATGCTGCGGTCTGCTGGTCCCGGACCGGCCAGGAAGGCATCCATCTGGTGTGTGTATCTCCTTAGGAAGTGCCATCCACGGATTGTGTTGCGTTCTGTTCCTGTCAGAAAGGAACCAGAGAACTGAGTGAAGCAGCAGCAGCAGCAGCAACAACAACAACGGCAACAGCAGCAGGCCCGTAGAGGAGGTATGTGGTGCATTAATTCTGATTAGTTGGTTGTAATGGCTCTGTCTGGTAGGTGGAGGGGGGAAATCCTCTGCTGAAGCCTGGAGACTTTGTTTCCATTCCCCCCCTGGCTACACGTCTGGGTGTCTGCCCTGCCGGCTGTTCCTGTCACCCTCCCAGGACCCACACACACACACCCTAAAGTACGGCTACACCACTTCACCTGGAAAGGAGGGCTATATTGATTATAATGTGAGGCCACTTCGCGCTGGTAGAGAGCGAGCTGGTCGTTGTGGAGGAGGGAGAGGAGGGACTAGGGCGGACTGAGAGCAGGGAGGCGGTTTCTAGGTCGATAACGAACGCCGTGCAGCCGCTCATGCCGGATGGAGACCGGTTTCTTTGTGTCAAGTCGCACAAGTGGTAGTGTCATCATTTCACTGCGTTCACGTTCACCCAGCAAAATCACCATATTTGCCCGTCTGATCATTGTGGTCGATGCTAATTTAAAAATGCCTGAGACCGCATGTGATTTGTAGCAGGGATTTCATAGATATTTTTTATGGGACAAATCACAAAAAAACAGAGGCCTGCACTTTAATAAATGAGCTCAAAGTGAATTTTCAAACACTTGAATAAACTGTAGTTGCGTTATCTGTAATCGATTTGTGTCTCACTTCATATTTGCCCCACGAAAACAATTTCTTTACACGGATTTATTGTGCAAGTACTTAAACAGGTAGCATAACCTCACCTGTTTATTATTATTAACTAACCGGCGTCAATTGCTTACACAGCCATAGGCCTTATAATAAAATGATAACTTTATTATAGCCTGTAGCTGCTTCCAGGCTTTGGGGAACAGGGGGGAATAGTGTGTTTCGCCTTATAGCTTGTTGGTCATTAATGGATGGATAGACAATTTAAGAACGAGGCATCCTCCACGATATCACCCATCAGATCTGGATGTGTGAAGGAGTCCATGCCATGCAGTAAAGTTGCCGCACCCTCATACGTACGCATCTTGCACGCACACATGCACGCAAGCACGCAGACTGGACACACATACACGCACACGCACACACACACATACACAATACATCACAACATTAATACAGCTGTGTAAAAGGGAAGGGAGGAGGCAGATCTTGGAGATTGTTTCTTTGTTGTGATGAATAGTTAATCACTGCCAGTAACTGCATTCACTTTACTCAAGAACTGGCTGGACTTTTTTTTTTTTAGATAGTAGAATAGAGTAGGGCAACCTTTGTGGTGGTTTGTGAGCAGGTTAGTAGCCAGAATTGTTTTTGGATCTTAAGAGGTCCTTTTTTGTTTGTTTGTTTTTTGGTTTTTCCAATTTATTTATTTAGATCACGAAACTAAATTTTGCAACATGAAGGTCTGAATGCTTTTTCAACTTTTCCACACGGCCGGGAATAAGTTCTTTGGTCCAAAAGTTGTCCAATTTAAAAACACAAAGTTAAAAAAAATGGGATCAGTCAATTAATTTGTAGAATTGTAGAATGTAAACTCCTTCCAAATAAATTAAAAAACAAACAATTTCAGAGAGATTCATCTGTCCTCAGTAGTAGCAACAGCACTCACCTCAACTTAATTCGTATTTTTCAGCCTCTATGATTCTTTCTATTTAGCTTCATAGTGAGTGGACATCATTGTAAGTAGCTTTATGCTGCCTCAGTCTTTTCAAAAATAATGGCTTCATTTACCCTTGTTTGCCTTATTGTGATCCACAACCGGACTCAGCTTCCTCCTGTTTACCACTACATCACGGTCCACTGGGACGTCAGGTCTCAGGCGGTGACTGACACAGCCTACTCTGTCCTGTAGCTGATGTCAGTCACAGGCTGACAGACCAGTCTCAGAGCAGCATCACTGACCCTTCTCTCTCTTCGATAGTCTTACTACACTGTCTCAGAATGAGGTACTGTAAAACGTTTATTTTGTATAGTTTCTTGTAGAAATGCCGTTGTTTGTTAGTCCTTTGGTGTTTTTGGATTATTGTGTTGCAGCCAAGGAACAAACAGTTTAAAAAGTTGTGGTAGCTGTAACTTTTCTTACATTGTCAGATCACCACTGTTACAGCAACTACAACTGATGCCTGACAGAAAGGCTTAACCCCCCCACTGTCAAATCTTTTTTTCTCTTTGCCTTACAGAGCTATAGCCATGTCTTCCAGCTCAGCGATGGTGCGGATCCTGATAAAGGGCGGCAAGGTGGTGAACGACGACTGCACGCAGGAGGCCGACGTCTACATTGAGAACGGCATCATCCAGCAAGTGGGGAAGGAGCTGATGATCCCAGGTGGGGCCAAAGTGATTGACGCCTCGGGCAAACTGGTCCTCCCCGGCGGCATTGACACCAGCGTCCACCTGGAGGAGAGCTTCATGAACGCCACCACGGCAGATGACTACTACAGTGGCACTAAGGTAATATCCTGCAGGAAATGGAAAGACAGAAGAAGAAAAAAGGGTTTAGACTGGAAGTAAAGCAGGTGACTTTGTCAGAGTGAAAGCAAAATAAGGCCCATGTTTTTGCAGATTAAGACTCAGAAAATCATTTTTTATCATAAAACTATTTAGGGCAGTTTTTGTACTAAATTCAACTTGACAAAAACTTTCCACTGATGTTAATTTTACCCTCTTTGTTTTGATATCATGAGACTGCTTTGCTAATATTTTGGGATCAAAGATGTTGCCCATTTTAGACAGAACTACTTGTCAGTAAGATGTCAAAGTAAGAAACAGAGTGTTAGAATGTAATAAACACAACGAAACTGACAACAGTAAAAACAATACTACAAATAAAGGATGAAAGTAGAACAAAAACAGTATGTTAGAAAGTTATTTCAACCAGGCGGCTGATGGCAACAGTTTGAATATTTTCAGTAGGCTGTATGGCTTGCACATGCGGTATTTTGTAATTACATACTTTGGCTGATCTTACCTCCATGGCATCAATCTTGGAAAGCTGAGCTGCAGTTATTAGTTAATTAATATATTAGTGGACAGAAAATTAATCAGATCAATTCTCTAGTTTCAGCCTCTCAAATGTGAAACTTTTCTGGTTTTCCTACTTTGTTATGATCGTAAACTGAATATCTGAGTTTTGAACTACGTAATAATCTTTCACAATGTTTTGATATTTTACAGACAAAGTAATTCATTTCTGATTCAGGAAAACAATCAGTAGATTAGAAGATAATGAAAATTGCTGCTGGTTGTAGCCGTACTTCTACCAAGATCACACAAAGATGATCTGGCATTTTGCTGCTGGCAGTATAGCTTAGCAGTCAAGGCTAATAGCTGCCAGAAAGACTGGAATGGAGTCATTATGGCTGCTGATAGGACTGGGATACCCTATGACTCATCAGTTTGTAGCACTTTGAGATGATGGGAGCAGAGAGATGACGGAGGCTGGGATTCAGATGTTTTAGTGACTGGGCAGAGCGGCAGACAATGGTGACAGACACTATTCACCACTGTTCTCTCTCCTCGCTCCTCATTCCTCTCTCCGACTTCCTCCCCACCCCTCCCAAACCCGCTCCGCTGCTGCCGTGCTCCAGAATCGGTCCAGGGATAAATGCAGATGAGTATCTGTTTCCATGGATACCAGGGGGCTGCTGCAAAGACTGCCGCAAAGCCTTTTCACTCACGCCATTGTGTTTGTAGACAATGGTTCTCAGACCCACTCCCTCCCTCGTATTCCCCCTCTACTACACACTACTCGACTCTCTAGGGTCAGCTCACAGATGCTCAGTGAAGCGTGCACTTATACACAAAACACAGACTGTCTTCAATTATTTGGATTATTAAGATTTACAGTAGTTTAAAACATCTAAATCTGTTGTTGGAGGATAAAAAGAAAGAGGTGGTGATACTGCAAAGAAATGATCCAGTTATAGCTTTAAATACCTCTTGATTATGCTGTGAGGGGCAGTCAGTCCTGTATTTTAGCTGCTGAAGGATTTATATCTCCCTTAGCAGTCGTCTGCACATAACCATAAAGATAAGCATTAATGGCAGTTGAGGCTTTTATGCTTAGACTGGGGGCTGTGTTGATTAGTTGATTATGGTCTCTTCAGTGTCACTTAATGCTTAAGTTTATTGTTCATTTGCTTTTCAGTTAACCTCAGGTCATTTTAGTCTTACACTGCAATTGATAAAAGCAATACAACTCAAATACATATACATAACCGAATTACATCCTGCATTTAAGCGAGTGGTTGAGTGCTATTCTGTATTTCTTCCAGGCGGCTCTAGCTGGCGGTACAACAATGGTGATTGGGCACGTTCTGCCAGAGAAGAACGAGTCTTTGCTGGAAGCCTACGAGAAGTGCCGCAGTTCGGCAGACTCCAAAACCTGCTGTGACTACGCTCTGCACGTGGGAGTTACTTGGTGGGGACCCAAGGTACGGCAACTCTGTGCATCCCAGCCCACATGATAGATTTATCTCCCCACACAATTTACTTTTAAAAGACAAAATTCTCATTTAGTCCTAACCTGTTAAACATGATCAGTCTGTAATGCTCGGGAAATAGTTTGTTACTCTTTTACCTCTTAGTGACTTTTTACTATTCCCAGGCTGTGTTTTGGCAGCTTCCAGAGGCTATACATTTACTTGTAACTATCAGCTGCCTTTATGTGTACATGCACGTGCACATGGTCATAGAGAGAACATCCTCTCCCCCTGCAGGTACGAGCTGAGATGGAGAACCTGGTGAGAGAGAAAGGAGTGAATTCCTTTCAGATGTTCATGGCCTATAAGGACATGTTCATGCTGAGAGACAGCGAGCTTTTCCAGGTCCTGCAGCACTGTAAGGACATTGGAGCTATAGCAAGAGTCCATGCTGAGAATGGGGAACTGGTGGCAGAGGTGAGGGAGAATCATTTCAGTAACACTTCATTCATATTTACTCTGTTAAATAGACTGAACTGCTTCCAAAAAGCTCTTGTACCAGTTTGTTCTGTACGTACATAATTCATGGTGTTCTCTTGCCTCTTTTCAGGGTGCAAAGGAAGCACTGGACCTGGGCATCAGTGGCCCTGAGGGGATTGAAATCAGCAGGCCTGAGGAGGTATGATAGTCAGGTTTAACCTCTAAGTACTGTGTCAAACTAAATTAAATTACTTTTATTATATCCAGGCTCCAGTCAAGAGTATTAATATTGTTTCTGTAATGAAATAAATCCAGTCTCTATCTCCGCACCCCTGGTATACTATGGTAATTCCTCACTGGCTTCTGTTTCTTTACAGTTGGAAGCAGAGGCGACCCACAGGGCAATTACCATCGCCAACAGGGTGAGTGAGATGTCATTAGTACATGTGAAAAAATATGTAATATAAACCTGCTGTATGTAAAGGCAAGATAATTTTCAGCCATGGTAACAGTATAGCTCTGTGGCACTGTCTGTTGGTCCAGACTGAAATAACTATTGGATGAATTGCAATGAACTTTTGTTCATTGCCTCACAGAGCTGCTAGCATGGCTGTAGATAGTTTGTTAAAAATAACTGTAAACATTTTGTGCATGTTTTTTCTTAGGCCCACTGCCCGATCTATCTTGTGAATGTGTCCAGTATGGCTGCAGGAGATGTTGTGGCTACAGCCAAGATGCAAGGTGAGGCCTAGTTTCTTTTACATTTGGTGTTACCATTTTATGAGTAAATACTATACTTATATGAAATGAAATGAAATTAAAGGTCATTTACTTTTATGTTTACTTTGTCACTGGCATATTTCCCAAAGTATTTTAGACTGAAAGTGCTCGCTTAATCTTTTAATCTCTTGCTTAAACTCTGTGCCTTTTCTTGCAACTCTCCTCTCACTGACATTTAATCCAGTATATGTCCATATTGTACTGTCTGACCACAGGAAAGGTGGTCCACGGCGAAACAGCCACGGCCCACGCTGTGCTGAATGGTATGCAGTACTATCATCAGGACTGGGCCCATGCTGCTGCCCATGTTACCGTGCCTCCTCTCCGCCTGGACCCCAGTACTCCCAATTTCCTGATGAGCCTGCTGGGAAAGTATGCACAAGGCTATAAAATCTCACATTAAAGGCAATATAATGTGTGTGTTTCTGTTTTTTTTGTTTAAACTACTTCAGAATCTAAATGTGACCCTCGCTTTTATTCTGTCCTGCCTGCAGTGACACTCTGAATGTCGTGGGGTCCGACCACCGTCCATTCACCATCAAACAGAAAGCCATGGGCAAGGATGATTTCACAAAGATCCCCCATGGGCTCCCTGGCATTCAGGACCGCATGAGCGTCATCTGGGAGAAAGGAGTGGTATGTGTAGCCCTATTGTTCCTGTTGGGCTGCCAGGGAGCCTCCACAAACAGGACATCTGTTTTGGTTTGGTGGTTATTGATTTGAAAAAAAATAAACACAGACAGAAGAGGCCCAAAAAACATCTATTCCACTCTTAGTGCTTCAGTTGACTCAGTCGGATTTTGTGTATGAATTTATCTATCCCTAAGATTACAAACATATCTTAATTTACGTGTTTGTTATAACTCACAGATTGGAGGTAAGATGGATGAGAATCGCTTTGTAGCAGTCACAAGCTCAAATGCTGCCAAGATCTACAACCTCTACCCCAGGAAAGGGAGGATCATCCCAGGAGCAGATGCTGATGTGGTGGTCTGGGACCCCGAGGGATCCAAGTATGAAACTGGATCCATCCATTCATCGACCAGCTTGTCTCACTACAGCTATCATCCCATATATCTCAGAGGCTAAACTGGGTCATCTCTTTCTTTCATCTCTGTCTGCAGGACCATTTCTGTGGATAACCAGGTCCAGGGAGGAGACATAAACCTGTATGAAGGCCTCCGTTGTCATGGTGTACCCATGGTCACCATAAGCCGTGGCCGTCTGGTCTATGAAAGTGGCACGTTCACGTGTGCTCAGGGCTCTGGAAAGTTTTGCCCCCTGAGAACCTTCCCAGATTATCTTTACAAGAAGATGGTTCAAAGGGAAAAGGTATCAGACAGAACTGAATTTGTAAAAACCACAGTGGATCAATCCCAAAATGCGTAGTTGTGCTTTTGCAGTTTTAACATGTTCATTAACCTGTTGTTTGTGTGTGTGTGTGTGTGTGTATGTGTGATATCATGTTGGCCTACCAGTGTCAGGCGGTGAAAGCAGTGGAGCGGGAGCCGTACACAGGTGAAGTGGTCGCGGTGGTCAACTCAGGAAAGAGGGACTTTGGGGCTTCAGACCTGGACACTCCGACACGCCCCTGCACCAGGCACGGCGGCATGAGGGACCTCCACGAGTCCAGCTTCAGCCTGTCTGGTGGGGACCAACAAATTCATACAAGAATCAGATATATGAGGAAATTAGTTTTTCATGTAATCAAATTTTGCATGCGTTTGTCACTGAAAACACTGGCAGCTGGTGTACTGGTGGTACAACTGCTGTTCTAGCCTTTAAAAAAATCCAAAGACTGGCCTGATGAGGGTGCTGTAGTTGTTAAAGTAGCTCAGACAGTTACAGTAACAGTGCATCTTGTTGGCCACATGCAGTATGCGGTTGGCCCAGTAGTTGAGGAAGCTGTTTACACAGTATTTTAAGCTTTTACTGTGACAGATTTGTAATTCTGTTACAGGCTGCTTTGCCAAACAAAGGTATAAAAAGCTGACACTGTCCTCTCATTTGCTTACATTTTTCACATTTATACATACACAGAACTAGGAGTTACTTGGGACAGTTTTTTTTACAGTATTTTGTGGGTATTTTTATTTCTTAATTAGAGAGATGTGACAGTAGAGAGCAGACAGAACTGGAGGCGAGAGATGGGGAGTGACAGGAATGGTATACAACAAAAGTCTGTGGGCTAAACTCAAACCAGGGATGTTGCGGTTCATGGTTGGTGCCTTAAACCCTAAACGACCAGGGCCACCCTGTACACTTTTAGGTCAGTGAGGAACAGAGATTTGTTCAGTATCTTGGCCCCTGGGGATTTTGCCTAGAAAGACAACAGCATTCTCTGTTTGAGAGTCAAGGTCATAAATTTATACTTAGCACCCAGTAACTTTGCAGTAGCAATAAATGGCTTTAGCAGCATTTTAAATGGAACGAGAAGAATTGCTTTGATCTTTTGAAGTATGTTGCAATCCTTAAATCTGACTGGAACTGCTTTGGACTAATTATAAGCTGTTTAGAGAATCCATTATAATACCACAAGAAAATATGATTGATGCTGCTCATAAACACTTTGAGGAAAAACCAGTTCCTTGTGTTTCACTGCTAAACCCACGTGATCTTGTTTCCTGCTGTTTCAGGTGCCCAGATTGATGACAACATTCCAAAGAGATCCTCGGCCAGGATCCTCGCTCCTCCTGGAGGGAGATCCAGTGGGATCTGGTAACTAATCAGGCCACCGTTACATGAAGCGGAAGAATGATACCTGAGGGAAACATATGGCCAAGCAAGATGACTTTTTCTTTTTTTTTTTCTCTCTCTCTGGAAGCTTAGAATATGTGTGGGGGTAATGGAGTCATGTTTTCATTTTGAACCCAGCACAGTTATTTAGGACTGTAAAACATTAAACTGTATGATGCTGCTGTAATAATACTGGAATATTATTGAAGGTAAACCTTTGTGAAGTGATTACAGCTACCAAATTTCAGTCAAATGTTGACCAAAAGCAGCAAATAAAAAAATAAGTTGCCAGTGAATTACATTGGCTATTGGATCACGTTAGAGGAAATATCTTACTAATAGTTTTAGGAAAATGAAGGTGAGTCATGTTTTTTATGATGCGATTGTGTTACCTCACTTTAAAATACGATTTTGCACTTGTATCATGTACTATTTAGATGCCTTTTTACATGATTTAATGTCACAAATGTCACAAATGTCTTTTAACTGCGAGTCATGGTGAATGAAATGTAATAAATTATTACAAGGGTGTCAGCATGACATTAATATGTCAGTTAATAAAAAAACAGTTGCAATTGACCAATTGATGAAAAACAACAGAATGCAAGCTAACCTTTTAAATGTTTTTATTTATTTTTTTATATTGTATTATTTGAGCTATTTCCCTTTGATGCTCCTGCGTTAGAATTATTTCCTAACAAAGAATGAGGTCTTTGTTCAGTAGTTCATCATTGTCAGATTAGCATTTCATATTCATGTTTACAGCCTTATAGCAGAATAGACTTCTGTTCCACCCCTACCAAATGTGAATGAACCTATGCTGTGTGTACTGTGCATGGTAGCATAGTTAGAACTACTGTAGTAAGCACTAATATTGATAGCATTCATTTTCCACAGGGAGCAAAAAGTCTCACCCAAACTGCCTTTTTCTCACCTGAGAACACTGACACCCTCAAACTCACCTTCCCATACTGCCGCTATAGGTCATGACCTCTGACATGTTGACTGCTGTAACGCCTTTTAGCTTTTTTTTTTTTTTTTATTTGTCCTGGTCTGAAACTGCAGCGTTCAAAACGTTCCTCTGACTGACACTTCCAATGTAACAAACCACTGTGAAGCATAGAGCAGGTGAAGTGATCCTCTTTAGAATTCACGTTGAAGTTTAACAGCAGAGGTGTTCATCGATGAATGTTCATTTCTTCAGGAGATCAAATGCCTTCACATGCCAGTGAAAGCTCAGCACCATAACTCGAAGGCATGCTTGTTTATCAACTACTGAAAAGCACTGATACTTTGTCAAGTTCTCAACTACTGTAATTTTTATTGTTTGTATTTAGTTACATAATATTTCTTGTGAATAATTGTCTTAGTAACTTTTTTTTCTTTTTTTTTTTTGTCAAACCTGCAGTGTAAGCAGGGATGCACACAAGATTTAGACCCAGTTATGTTCAGAAGATCATTGTTCTACAGTAAAAGTCTTTTTGGACAGTTTTCACTTTTGATCTTAAGAACCTCCAGCGAATCTTGTTGTGTCTTCCCCCTCCCCAAATGTACACTGGTGCTGAAGAATGTGTTGTCTCTTTATTTCTTTCTTGCAGCTCTTTATCACATGATTTGAGTGCAAATAAACCACAGTGAAATCCTCAGCTGAGTCCTACATTTACTGAAGCACATTACTTCAATTTTCGAGTACTTCCAATTCATGCTACTTTACACATCTACTTCAGCACATTCAGGGGGAAACACCGTACTTTTACTCTGCAACTAACTTTGATTTAACAGCAATAGTTACTAATTATTTAAAAACCAGTGCTTTCCAAACTTTTTGGCTTGTGACCCCTGACAAAAAAGTTCCCGGAAGGTTTAATCTAAATTACTATTTAAGAGCTAAAGAGGTACAATGCTCCAATAGTTTACAGATACTAAAATTAAATATAAATATGTATCAGAACCTTCTCTTGTTCTTATGGCCTGCCCAATTAATCATCTCAGAACCCCTCATGTTTATCATCATAACCTGTTGGAGGGGGTCTGAATCCTAGGTTGGGAACCACTGGACTAGATACGGTGTAGTTAAAACAATAAAATGCAACTTACGCATTGATATATCAGATTTAACAGTCTAATCATATAAAATATAATAATGTATAGCTCACAGGAGACATATCTGCAGAAAAAGCGCTTCTACCTTTGACACTGAGTTCATTTTGCTGATAATACTTAACATACTTTCATTTTAAGATTCTGAATGCAGGACTTTCACTTGTCATAATGTATTTTTACATTGTTGGCAGAGCTGAAATAATTAGTAACTATTTTGATAACCGATTAATTCTTCAAGTCATTCTTTAAACCAAAGAAATTTAGACCAAACAGGCAATCAGGTAATCAAGAAAACCGATTAATATTACACAATAAACAAACCATATAGCCTTAATTGTTGTATTTGCACTTGTGCTTAAGTAAAGGAGCTGAGTTATACATCTCTCTTCCAGCTGCTGATAAAACATTAACATAAGGAATTTTTTTTGTGTATCATGATCTCACTAAAACCTTAGTCACTGGCAGGCCTAAAATCCAACCAGACACATCATGTGTCTCTTAGCTGGAACAGGCCAAAGTCCTATTTATAATGAACCTTTAACAGCATGGAGTCGGGCGCATGCGCGGTTGGAGCTGGATTGTTGCAGCCCCAGACAGGGCGGCCCGTTACCAAGCACTGCACCGCGCAGGGTCTGACAACGACGACAGCAACGGGCATTGACACAAGGAATACTGCCAGCGTAATAACAACACAGACGCCCCTGAATACAGTGAGTATAAACGCACGGAGAGTCCCCTGACCCCGCTCGGTGCTCCTCGTTTCTCCTTTTGTGCGCGTAGACGTGTTCTGTGTTCCGGAGCTGTGTTTTTATTCCCATACAGCGGAGGATATTTCCCGTGCACTGACAGTCCTGAGGTATTCGGGGAGGCCTGTAGAGGGGGCCGCTGGAAGACCAGCGTTGCGGGTTTTTTTAACCAGGAGGCACCCAGCAAACGGGCACATTTATTGTTCTCAGCTCGGGCTTGAAATGTCAGACCCCCGCCCCATTTGTTCTCGCTGGACTTGTGGGGTTTTGCATTCAGGATTTTTATTTTTTTGCTGCAGTCATTATCGGAGCTTTCGCAAAGGCCCGGCGGATTTTAGGAGAATAGATTGACTTCCCTTTCGTGCACCGCCCTCGATGCAATAATCCATATTTATTAGGAATTACACCCATGCACGGTCCACGCCTGTTAATGTAGCTGAACCTGCGTGGTTTTGTCTCATAAACGGGTTTATTGTCGGTCATATGGTTGCACGTTATAATCATGTAATTGTAGGCTAGCCAAGCCCCATGGGAGAATGCTGGTGTAATGTGCGCTGCTGAGGCTGCATTCACACTATTAGGGCTATCTCCAGAAATCTCTGTCGTGCAAATTGCAGGTAAACGTGATTCAGTTGTTATTAGTGTGAAGCTGAGAGACATGCTGTCATTTCTCTCTGGCAGTCAGCTGCAGACATACAGCGGCGTGTGACCTTAAAGCCATCATTTTAAAAGTCTCCATCTGGCCTGTGTTAATGTGCAATTTTTTTTTTTTTTTTACTGCGGGGAATGTCAAGGTGCCATGGGCCCATTTTGACACGACACACGACTGCAAATCAAAGTGAGAACAGAGAAGGCTGGAGCTGTCAGATGTGTAAAGCTGCTCACAAACATCAGGATATTTCTGTTTAATCTAGGGAGGATTATGCTCACAACACATCTGTAGATTAAAACTAAAACTAAAGATGCCTCACAGGCACCGTGTCCACAGCTGGAAATCAAGTGTATTTCCCACTGGCCAATACTGGTGGTCTGGTGGGGGTGGGGGGACTTTACAGGCCCACAACTGCAGCAGTTTCTGACCCAGTCCAGGATCTCTTAATCTGAGAAGACAAGGGAAAAAGTCTCCCTCAAAACTGGTCAAGTGAAATTAGTCAATTAAAGCAGGTCCACAAATGAACGAAGTCCAGAGCTGAAACTATTCGATCAACATAGCTACAAAAAATTAATAAGAGACCAAGTCTTCAAAACAGCCAAGCCTAACTTTATCATATGATAACAGCAATCAGTTTACCTTCATTTACATACAGTGGGCAATCACTGACAGGTGAATCAATCAGTTTGAAATATTTAATTATGACTTTGTCGAGACGTGTAGTTTTCTTTTTGCTCTTTGGCTGTGGACCAACTTTCTACCAAATTCCACTGAAATCAGCCAATGGTTTTTTTTTTTAAATTTTTTTAGATACAGCAAAAAAAAAAACCCAGACAGACAGAAATCCAACTGAACACCTATACATTTCTCTCTCTGTTGTTTGTTTCAGGTAGGTGATGGCAGTGAATGTGTACGCCACATCTGTGTCCATTGACAACCTCAGCCGACATGACATGCTGGCATGGGTCAACGATTCTTTGCATCTCACCTACACCAAGATCGAACAGCTCTGTTCAGGTAAGGCAGAGTTTGTAGTCTAGAGTTTTAATTAGACACTGTTCAACAATTAACTCCCGGCTGTTCGCAACAGGACAACAAAACAAACCACAGTGTCTTTGTGTTTTCCAGGAGCAGCATATTGCCAGTTCATGGACATGTTGTTTCCAGGTTGCATCCTTCTGAAGAAGGTCAAATTTCAAGCGAAGCTGGAGCATGAATTTATACACAACTTCAAAGTTCTTCAGGCAGCTTTTAAAAGGATGAGTGTTGACAAAGTCAGAATACTATTATTATCACATTATTATGCATCTTACTCAATACTTTTGATAATACCTAAGATAATTTATGCTATCATCTCCTAAGATGCTTGTTGTACCATGTGGAGCTATTCACGCGTTTCCTGTTTCTATTCTCTAGATAATTCCTGTAGAAAAGCTTGTAAAAGGGAAGTTCCAGGACAACTTTGAATTCGTGCAGTGGTTCAAGAAGTTCTTCGATGCCAACTACGACGGGAAGGAGTACGACCCTTTACTAGCCAGACAGGGGCAGGACGTGGCCCCTCCCCCCAACCCAGGTGATCACTTTATCCACAAACCAAAGAGAAACCCAGGTAAACCATACAGTTTTGCCTTTGCTGCACGGTCTTGCTGAGCTTTGGATGGCTCAAAGGCGCTCCCTGCAAGCAAGTGGTGTGAGCAGCACGATTCACAGAATGACTGCTGTCTTCTTAGATCCATCTCACTGCGCCCAGCATTCACAAGCAACATGACACTCTGTAGGTATGAGTGAGTCACTGGTGGGATTGTAGTAATCACCACAGAGTATAAGTGGGATGCAGCACTGGTGGGGTTGCAAATTCACATCTTGCAACTTCAGTTTTAACTTGCTTTCCCAGTTTTAATTGATCATGTAATCAGTAATGCCAGAAGACACAAAGAAATATCAGAGTTCACTGCATTACGAAGGTGATGCAGCACTGCAGCAGCTTCATCTCTCTGAAAGCTGGACTGATAAACAAGAAAGTGTGTCTCGTTTTACTAACAAGAGTAATGTCAGCCTGACCAGCCTTGCTCTGTCTCTGTGAAAGCTTTTTGCTTGAAAATCATGGCGACCAATCTAATTTGATTTGTAGTATGTCATAAGCCTGCTTTGTGACTTTGTCACTGGCAAGCAGTGTGGTTGAAAATGGGCAGAATGACTGCATTTGTTTTAAAATGGAAAAAATACGCGTTGGCATGTTTTGTCTTTGAGTTTATTTGAAACACCTCTGCTGAAGCACTTATAGAGGTTTGGCAGTTTTTTTTAAACAAGATTTTGACTCAACTAAGTTTGATTTTCAGCCATTTTCCAAGTGTTAATTTCTAATTTGGCTTTTTTTAAATCTGGCAATCTAAATTTGTCTCTTTTATATCAGTTCTGTTGTAAAATAATTTGAAATCCATTCTCAATAATAATATATAAAAAGCAACAACATGATGCTACAAGCTGATAATATCAGCTCTCTATAATGTGCTACATCCATCGCCACAGTTGCTACAAAGCTAAAATAAACGCAGTGATTCTGTTATAATTAAAACGCTCAACATTTCTCACCATCTCTGAACAATTCAGGACCACAGAGGACATCTCCAACAGTTCCCAAAAACATGCCAACACCACAGAGGGTCCAACACAACACTCCAGTCATCAGGAAGAATCCATCTTTGTCTAGAAATGGGGGAAGTGATGCTGAGATCATGGAGCTAAATCAACAGGTACCATATTATCTTTCTCTTATAAATAAAAGCTCTGGTTGGTGTTAACAAAATCATAAAAAAAAGATCCTTGATCACATATTTTTTAGCTGTGTCCGCCATCACTATGAAAAGTCACTTGTGGTTGTTTTTTTTTCCTGACTACATTGTTCAGAATAAGTTTTGGAGACTACCAGCGTAAACATATGTTTTTTCTTTCTGTCCTAAGTTGATGGAGTTAAAGTTGACCGTAGACGGACTAGAGAAGGAGAGAGACTTCTACTTCAGCAAACTACGGGATATCGAGCTGATCTGCCAGGAGCATGAGAGTGAAAACAATCCAGTCCTCAGCAGGATAATCGACATTCTCTACGCAACAGAGGTATGTATTACTCTATTATTATTAATGCATGCATAACCAACAAGAATCCCAGGCTGCAATGCACTATTGCAATCTGCATGTTAATTACCACAGAGCCAAAAAAAACCCTCAACATTTGTAATAACACAAATGACTAAAAATCCATCTTTAGAACATAACCACACACTATCTGCTTTCATCAGCCTTTAATAAACACCATTTCCCATGAGTCCCAGACAACCGTGGGTTAAATGTTAGAGCTCAAACCCCAGGAGCAAATGTTTTCAGAAAGACCAATGAATGAGAGAATGCAGTGAGTTAGAGTAGCTAGTGGAACAGATGGAACATCATGACTTCATCTCTCTGAGTAGAGGATATAGTTTATCTGTTTGGATGTCATCTGTGATCAGGATAATTTTAAAGTTAAAAGAAAATAAGCAGGAAACCTGAATGTCTTTTTTCTTTTCTGTTTCTCAGGAAGGCTTTGCGCCTCCAGAAGATGAAGACCTCGATGAACAAGGTCACCTGGACCAGGATGAATACTGAACACTTCGTCTCCCTCCCCCCTAACATCTCCATCCTTCCTTTCCTTTTTTTTTGCCCTCATTTGTTTCTCTCTCTGCACGCTCTCTATGAACACTTACCATTATCCCTACTCTTTGTCCATGTTTTCCTTTCTTTCTCATATGAATATCTGTTCGTAACCTCCCCCTTTCCACCCTCTGGCTGTCTACATACGCTACACAACTACTCTGCGTCATCATTTGCTGCTCCTCCCTGCCTCCACTTACACAGTAACAACAGTAATGTACAACATATCCCACTTATTTCAGCATGAGTAACGCAGAAAATCAAGCCAAGCCTGGCATGGAGGTTATAATGGCAAACAGTGAATTTCAGTCTGTAAATATTACTGACATTTTGATTTCTGAGAGAACAATGTCTTTGCTCATTATGGAGGTATTTATTTGCCTTTGGTGCGCTGTTAATAATACTATTAGAGCACAGAACAACACTGCTCCAATGTGCCATCAGGACACTCCCAGAGCTACTAAAACTGTAACAAAGTAACTTTTTAATAACAATTTCTTATTTATTTAACTTATATTTAATTTAGATTAACTTTCTGTAGCAGATTTGGTGCAAAACCTACTGTACATGAACTGAACGCTAAAGGCCCTATGTGTTATTTGATTTAAGGTTTGTGCTTGAGTCTGCATCAAGCTTTTGGTTTCTGTCATGGTGGGTTCATGGCATGTAGAAATGCGGAAAGGACATACTTTGGTGTAATGACTCGAGGCATATGATCAGTGCTCTGCGATTATTCATTATTGATCAACAACATATCTGAGCATGAGAATGTTACACATTGACTGTGAATGAGTGATATTTTGTAAATGTATTTTGTGTGGAGACTTTGTGTGATGTCGCACGATCCTGGTTAACTGCCGTTTTATCTTTTAGGCGGACATGCAGTAGCCTTTAAGTTTAAAATTTAGAGGTGGAGAGCCACCTGCTGACTGACAACATGGTTATAGATTGTAGCAGTTCTAATGTTTTATTCTGAAATACAAGGGAGCCTGACACTTTTCTCATGACAGCTTCTGTCATGCTTTTACTGCTAATCATGCTGTGTTTATATTTTGATTTGCTGTAAAGGGTTACCCAGGGCGTTTGAGTCATAGTTTGGAAGAAAGTCACTATCAAGAGGTATGTGACCAGTTGACTGGTCACAATTAGCATCCAGTTTAACCAAGGAAGTCTCCTTGTCCTTCCCCGGCTATTTTTATTTTGCAAAACTGGCTGTCGTCTGCTCTGGAACTTGCATTCATTGACCATGTAAACATCTACAGAACACTCATCTTTTGAGTTTTGAATAAATAAACAGTTGTGAAATAAAACTGCTTTGTGTTGGTGTGTGGTTTATTATGTGTGAGGATGGATTTCTAACAATGTGTGTGCCGATATGAAGTTACATTAAAGCATACAAGGAATACATGTGTCTGCTTTTCTCTAAATTAATTCTACAGATTATCAAGTTTAGCTTTCATCTGAGATTATAAACCAAAGCATGTTAATCTATGACTGTGGTATATTAGTTTCTTTAGTAACGGGTACAAAAAAATGTAACCACATCCCACAATAACCACCAGACATAAATGCAGATAAAACGCTATAAAATTCAGTTTGAAAACGGAAATGGTATTTCGAGTGGCAGCGAGCTTCATCCGGAACTATTTCAGTCACATAAAAATATGAACAGACACGAACGTAAATGATGAGCGTGTCAACCCAAAGTTATTCCGTCTGAATTCGGCCGTTCTTCGATTTGTTCCGATACCGCCCATACAATAACATAAGGGGGATTAGCTCAAATGGTAGAGCGCTCGCTTAGCATGCGAGAGGTAGCGGGATCGATGCCCGCATCCTCCAAAACAACGTTTTTGTTTTATTACAGGAGTGTTGTTATTTAGCGACGCATCTATGCATTACATCTTCCTAGCAACCGGTAACCCTTTCGTAACGGTGGTAAGGCAGTAACCGGTTACTGTCTTCCCCTCGATGACCAACAACTGTTTAGCCATTACACAAAGGCGACGTCTTCTCGCTATGACAGCTCGCTAAAAGTTTGTCACCGTCACTTGCAAGAAACATACGTTCACGTAGGTGAGTCTTCGACGAAAAGCGCATTTCTACCGCGCATCATTGTGCACAAATATATCAAGCATTTTCAGTAACCTAACATCTCGCTGTGAACTGCAAGTGGTCTGGTCTAACATTATAAATGTCAGCTCTTCTGCCCTGAGGTCTAGCTGCCTGTCAATGACCCCTACCGGAGCTTCACCGCCACAGAAAATGCAGCATTCTGGTGAATTTGCATGCAAATTTGCAACATGTCTGCATGAAAGAACCAGTGAGCGTTATACCGTTCCACCGACGACTACAAATTCGCATGTGAATTGGCATAGAGCCCTTTTCAATAACCTAATAATAAAAGCTACAGGCTTATGCAGTGGTGAAATTATTTGCCTAATGTACAGTGTACAGTGGGGGATTAGCTCAAATGGTAGAGCGCTCGCTTAGCATGCGAGAGGTAGCGGGATCGATGCCCGCATCCTCCAATTAGTTTAACATTTAATTTAGCAGAATAGCATGTTCAATTCGATATAGCTTACCTGTGCCGACTTCGCCAGAACCAAGCCAATGCTCAAACGCGGTGTCTGCTACGGAAGAATTCCAGACAGATGCTGCACACTGTTGACAAAGTATTGAGTTTACAATAAATCAGCAAAATAATACATAAAAAACTTCTAACAACAGCAACCACTCCTTCAAAGAACACAAGAGAAACTTATAAGTGAAATTAATTCTTACTGTGTAAAATAGTAAACTTGAGCAGATCTCTCAGGCCCCCAGCATCTTCTTCACCACGTGACCAGGCATGTTGTATAGGAAAAGAGCCAAGATGGCCAGCAGCAGGAGAGCAGTGACAAATCTTGATGGTCAGCCACCTGTACTGGTCACACACCAGGTGTTTCGCAGCTTTGAGAGGGATGAGGAACCAGAGGGCGGCAACATCTGGACAGCTGGTGGAGTGGAGATGTAAAAAGATGAGATAACAGATAGATAACAGATTAGTAAGATCTGAAAATCTGATTTAATAAATCAATTAGTTGGTTTGCTTTAAGCCTTTTTAACATACCATGAATGTCAAGAAAGTGTCAGCACTTTCAGTAGCTAATTGGGTATTTTCATATTACAATAAGGACGCTACATTTTAAAAAAGTAATTTTACTTCTACTTCTGTTCTATGAGTTGAAACACGATGCCATACTTTTCAGCATTGTAATTACTGATAACTAGACAATTTCCCTGTGGGAAACCGCGAGAGTTGTGTGGTGTCCCTTTCATTGTCTGTACTATTAAAGCAGAAATCAAAATATACTCATGACCTTTGTAAATGAAAGAATGATAAAAGAGAGGGTGGGAGAAGAAGAAGAGAGGGAGCATAGGACGGATAGAAAAGGGTCTGATTCACAGAGGGGAGAGGAATGATAAAAATGGGCTCGTATGGAAAATCACTGTAGGAAGGAAGGAAGGGAGGGTAGAAGAAGAATACAGAAAGGATGGATAAATTGGGATGAGGGCACAGAGGGGTTAGGAAAGGGAGGAAAAGATAGATAAAAATGAATAGGAGATCTTAAGAGGAGTTAGGGAGGATAAAGGATGGAACCATGTCAATAGTAGTGTGTGTCTGTCTGTGTGTGTCATTTAAATAAAATTGAATATGAACAAATTACTTTGGGTCTCTAATTACATCACATTCAGTTATATCATGAACATACTTATCGTAGTTCAACACAGACTGGAAATGACACAGAGCATCAGCTAACAATCAGGAGAGAGCACAATAACGGCTAATACCAACCTCAGAGTACAAACTGAGAATGCTAACCTTGGAAAGCAGAACATCCCATATGATAAGAACTTAAAGTTAAAACAATAATTTGCTATGGCTTCTTCTGTTAAACATACACATAATTCAGATGCCAATACATATTTGAAATTCATTCATAAAATCACTCACTTGGTAAAAATGCAGCTTTAAGACAGAGTCAGCAAGTCTGAATGAACAACTACTTACAATAGCACTATGTCATATTAGTGTCACATCTTATGTCATATGAGTCGACTCAGTTTGACCTTATTCACTATATAATGGAGAAGTTCTGGCTAATTGAATCCTGTTAATGACACCAAATTACTGCCAAAATGTGAGCACTAAATAAAAGACAATACAAAGAATTAAACACTATAAAGTACAAGATTTTGTTCATCCAAGAGACAAAATTAAATGAAAAACATACGAGAAAAGGGACAAAGAAATCCGTTGACTTCAACCTGTATTTTCTTTTTAATTTAAAATTTTCTTTGAAGATACCATATCTTTAAAAAAAAAAAAAACAGATACCAGCACATGTTCAGTTTCTCCAAAGCTTGGATTCAGGTGTTCAACTTCAAGTATGTCAATAGCACGTAGCTCAGAATTTCCCTCCAGGGATTAATAAAGGTTTTCAGATTCTGACACACATACAAAGAAGATTGTCTTTGTTTCTGAATATAACAAAAAAACAGCTGGAAAATTCATTCATAACACATGATCTATGAGCTTCAGGCATCACAAGTGAAGAGCTGGTAAAATGTCTGCTCCAACAACAGAGTTGATAAATGGTCACAGTCTGTATTTAATCAGCACTTGAGCTTCAGTAGGCAGAAAATCAGTCCATCCACTTCCTAGATGCAGCAGACTCACTTCCTGGTCATGTCCTGTAGTTTGAAGAGCAGCTTGCAGACTTGTGCGACTTGTGTGCTGCAACAGTCTTTCAGGTTGGGCTCAGAGACAGAAAAGTCCAAATGTAAAGTAAGAAATTTAAAAAAACCAAAACAAATGATCAAGCACTACAGAGTACAAGGTTTTCTTCATCCAAGTGACAATAAATTCACAATTACAAAGAAATTTAAGAAAAAGTATAACTATGAAAACAAAAGAATGAAAAAAACATACACATAAATATGTAAAGTCAAACTGTAATAAATAACATGACAAGAATATGAAAAGAGGGCTAAAAGACAAAGAACTGACAATAAGGGAGCAATGTGTGCAACAGGCCATGTAAAAGCAAATAGCATGGATAAAGAGAGTATCACCATCACTAGAGGTTCAGTCACAGAATAAAGCCTCAGTTCACTCATAATCAAACTACAGCAGCTACAGAATCATTTAAGCAGAATTTGTGGTCTGTCCAAACTTCAACATGTCTTCCTCACTCTGTTCCTTCAAGCACTGGAACAAGGCCTTAACTGCGTCTCTCTACCATCTGTAAACATCTTTTCAGGTTTGCCTTCTGAAATGGCTGTCACTCTGTTCACATTTATTTAGAAAGATTAGCAGTTCTACTTCAAGACAAAGCCTGTTATCCTTAAGACCTTCTCTTCAATTCAGCCCATGACAATGTCTCATTTCAAGTATGTCAATAGCACATAGCTCAGTAGGAGCAAAATATCATTATTGTTCAAGGTGGTAAACTTGACACATCTATTAGGTTTTCACAGTGGTCACTGCGTTCATCATCACCACTAGATGGAAAATGAAGCAAATATACCCAAACTGGGTGTATCTTTACAGTGGTCTGAGCTATCTGAGTCGTCTCTCTGCCAGGCTTCCTTCCCTTACCCTGTCCACCACGCAATAAAAAAAAAAAAAGGAACCCACCTACACTTAAACCTGACCCAAATAACCCCACATCGCTTGATACTGCAGTGAATCTTGTCCACGATTGACCGTGCGTAGAGCTTTACAGGGGCGGGAAATATTCCCCTGCCGGGAGGCCTCCCTATGTGCCGACGCCAAAAAAAACGCAAGAATCGCAAAACTTTTCCTCACCGCACCTACTTCTACCCAGAAAGGCCCTACTCCAGTCTCCCCTTGGAACGAAACTTGGCAGAGCAAGACGAGCCAGTGTTTGACCTCAAAGTCCAACTCACCTTCCCTGTACATTAAAGCTATCAAAATTTGGGTGGTGATGATAGACAGCAGTGCAACTATGCTCAGGACACAGGCTGACCAATCGATCTGCATCAGACCTGCCTGTGTACCTTCACCATTTACTGATCAATGCTTTTACTCAATATCGAAAAATGTGATCATAAATGTATCTCAGATGCCAATACAGATTTTAAATGCATTCATAAAACATCATCCATGGGCTGAATAACTGTTTGAGAAAGCCAACATCAGAAACACATTTACAACCAATTCATCAGATCAGGAACAGGAATGTTCTATCAATAATTCCATTTAAACCAATGAATTTTCTGATATTAGGGTATATGTATATTCTAAGGGGCGGGTATTGCAGTTTTTTTAATTCTATTTGTTATTTATAATTTAAATTTATCTAAAAAAATGTTTATATCTTACTTCTGTCTGTCAACTCTTCTGTATATTATGTTGCATTTTTGTCTTTGTTTCTGAACAAAAAAAAAAAAAAAAAAAAAAAACTAGCTGGAAAATCCATTCATAACACATGATCTATGAACTTCAGGCATTACAAGTGAAGAGCTGGTAAAACTTCTGTTCCAAAAACAGAGTTGATAAATTATCACAGTCTGTATTTAATCAGCACTTGAGCTTCACTATGCAGAAAATCAGTCCATCCACTTCCTAGATGCAGCAGACTCACTTCCTGGTCATGTCCTGTAGTTTGAAGAGCAGCTTGCAGACTTGTGCGATGTGGGCTGCAACAATCCTTCAGAGGTGAGGTCCGGAGATCTAGGCGGTGTCCAGGGCTTGGTGGAGGAGGTCAGGCCACAACATTCCCCTTCCAGCCTTTCTTCAGGTTGGACATATGAGTAAAACAGAGAAAAAAAACAATCATTAGCAATAAGTCAAAAAACAAACAGACTAAAGCAAACTTTCAACATGACCTCAGATCTTACCTTTGGTTGCTGATCTCTCACATCTCCTGACTGTGGTGTCTCCTGCTTTGACAGATGGTTGTGGAACAGTCCAGTGGATCCATCCCTGCAGGGTGGAAAGTCTGCTGGGAGTCTCCGAACTCATCTATCCATCAGTCCATTAAGTTAAAACTTCATCACTTTCCAGTTCTGTATTGCCTGTGGAACTCCTCTTCAGCATGTTCTGCCGTGGTCTTGTGATCTTTGCAAACTGTTCCACAGAGGCTCAGCAGTAATTAGCAAGTCCAATGTCCTGATGTCCATGGAGACAGTCTGAGAAGACACTATTGTCTTCTATTACACTTTACACCTTTTGCAGTCTAATATCAACAGGTTGACAGCTCCATGTCTTGGGCTCAGATACAGAAAAGTCCAAATGTAAAGTAAGAAAAAAAAAAAAAGACAAAACAAATGATCAAGCACTAGAGTACAAGGTTTTCTTCATCCAAGTGACAAAGTTAAATAAAATCACAATGACAAAGAAATTTAAGAAAAAGGATAACTATGAAAACAAAACTAAAAAAAACCCATACACATAAATATATAGAGTTAAACTAAAATAAATAACATGACAAGTGTATGAAAAGGTGCTAAAGGACAGAAAACTGACAATTTGGGAAAAATATGTGCAACAGACAATGTAAAAGTAAAAAGCATGGATAAAGAGAGTAACACTATCACTGGATGTTCAGCCACAGAATAAAGCCTCAGTTCATTCATAATCAAGCTACAGAATCATTCAAGCAGAATTTATGGTCTGTCCAAACTTCAACATGTCTTCCTCACTCTGTTTCTTCAAGCACTGGAACAAGGCCTTAATTGTGTCTTCCCATCTAGTGTCTTTGACATGGTTTCTAAAACATAGTGAAAGATTTATCTACCATCTGTAAACATCTTTTCAGGTTTGCCTTCTGAAATGGCTGTCACTCTGTTAAGATTTGTTTATAAAGATTAGCAGTTCTTCTTCAACTCAAAGCCTGTTATCCTTCAATTCAGCCTATGACAATGTCTCATTTCAAATATATCAATAGCACGTAGCTCAGTAGGAGCAAATATCATTATTGTTCAGCCTGGTAGACTTGACACAATTATTAGGTTTTCACAGTGGTCACTGCGTTCATCATCACCACTAGATAGAAAATGAAGCAAATATACCCAAACTGGGTGTATCTTTACAGTGGTCTGAGCTACCTGAGTCATCTCTCTGCCAGGCTTCCTTCCCTGCAGTGAATCTTGTCCGCGATTGACCGTGTGTAGCGCTTTACAGGGGCGGGAAATATTCCCCTGCCGGGAGGCCTCCCTATGTGCCGACGCCAAAAAAAAAACGCAAGAATCGCAAAACTTTTCCTCACCCCAACCTACTTCTACCCAGAATGGTCCTGCTCCAGTCTCCCCTTGGAACGAAACTTGGCAGAGCAAGACGAGTCAGTGTTTGACCTCAAAGTCAACTCACCCTCCCTGTACAATAAAGCTTCTATCAAAATTTGGGTGGTGATGATGGACAGCAGTGCAACTATGCTCAGGACACAGGCTGAATACTATTAAACAACTCTTACTTTGGAGGATCCCCAATCCATCTACAGCAGACCTGCTCGTGTACCTCCATCATTTAATGGTAGAAAACTTACTAAGTTACTGACCTAACAATGATTTTACTCAATATCAAAAAATGTGATCACAAATGTATCTCAGATGCCAATACAGATTTTAAATGCATTGATAAAACATCATCCTGAATAACTGTTTGAGAAAGCCAACATCAGAAAGACATTTACAAAGTTTCGTTTGCACTTTCCTGAAACCGTGTCCTCTTGATGCATCTGAAGTGAAGAGCTAGCAAAACTTCAGTTCCAAAAACAGAGTTAATGAATGGTCACAGTCTGTGCTTAATCAGCACTTGAACTTCACTATGCAGAACATCAGTCCATCCACTTCTAGATGCAGCAGACTCACTTCCTGGTCGTGTCCTGTAGTTTGAAGAGCAGCTTGCAGACTTGTGTGATGTGGGCTGCAACAGTCCTTCAGAGGTGAGGTCCGGAGATCTAGGCGGTGTCCAGGGCTTGGTGGAGGAGGTCAGGCCACAACATTCCCCTTCCAGCCTTCCTTCAAGTTGGACATATGACTTGAACAGAAAAAAAAAAAAAAAATCATTAACAATAAGTAAAAAGCAAATAGACCAAAGCAAACCTTCAACATGACCTCATATGTTACCTTTGGTTGCCACTCCTCTCACTTCCTCTGGTGTCCGCCACTTTGAAAGACTGTTGTGAAACAGTCCAGTGCATCCATCCCTGCAAGGTGGAAAGAAATTTAAGAAAAAAGATAACTATGAAAACAAAATTTAAAAAACCCATATACATAAATATGTAAAGTTAAACTAAAATAAATAACATGACAAGTGTATGAAAAAGGTTCTAAAGGACAGAAAACTGACAATTTGGGAGAAATGTGTGCAACAGACCATTTAAAGCAGCTTCAGAATCATTTAAGCAGAATTTATGGTCTGTCCAAATTTCAACATGTCTTCCTCACTCTGTTTCTTCAAGCGTCTCCTTGCTGAATAACCACGTGAGAAAGCCAACATCACAGATCCAGCTGTGTTTCGTTTGCACTTTCCTGAGACCGTGTCCTCTTGAGACATCAGAAGTGAAGAGCTGGTAAAACTTCTGTTCTAAAAACAGAGATAATAAATGGTCACAGTCTGTATTTAATCAGCACTTGAGCTTCACTACACAGAAAATCAGTCCATCCAGTTCCTAGATGCAGCAGACTCACTTCTTGGTCGTGTCCTGTAGTTTTAAGAGCAGCTTGCAGACTTGTAGACTTGTGCGATGTGGGCTGCAACAGTCCTTCAGAGGTGAGGTCCGGAGATCTAGGCAGTGTCCAGGGCTTGGTGGAGGAGGTCAGGCCACAACATGCCCCTTCCAGCCTTCCTTCAGGTTGGACATATGACTCAAACAGAAAAAAACAATCATTAGCAATAAGTAAAAAGCAAACAGACTAACGCAAACTTTCAACATGACCTCAGATCTTACCTTTGGTTGCCGCTCTCTCACTTCTCCTGACTCTGGTGTCCGCCACTTTGACAGACTGTTGTGGAACAGTCCAGTGCATCCATCCCTGCAAGGTGGAAAGTCTGCTGGGAGTCTGTGAACTCATCTATCCATCAGTCCATTAACTTAAAACTTCATCACTTTTCAGTTCTGTATTGCCTGTGGAACTCCTCTTCAGCATGTTCTGCCGTGGTCTTGTGATCTTTGCAAACCGTTCCACAGAGGCTCATCAACATCAACAGGTTGACAGCTCCATGTCTTGGGCTCAGAGACAGAAAAGTCCAAATGAAAAGCAACACATTTAAAAAAAAAAAAAAAAACAGACAAAACAAACGATCAAGCACTACACAGTACAAGATTTTCTTCATCCAAGTGACAAAGTTAAATAAATTCACAATGACAAAGAAATTTAAGAAAAATGATAACTATGAAAACAAAATTTAAAAAAAAAACAGTTAAACTAAAATAAATGACAAGTATATGGAAAAGATTCCAAAGGACAGAAAACTGACAATTTGGGAGAAATGTGTGCAAAAGAGAATAGATAAAGAGAGTGACACCATCACTGGAGCCACAGAATAAAGCCTCAGTTCACTCATAATCAAACTACAGTAGCTACAGACTCATTCAAGCAGAATTTAGGGTCTGTCCAAACTTCAACACGTCTTCCTCACTCTGTTCCTTCAAGCACTGGAATGAGGCCTTAACTGTGTCTTTGACATGGTTTTTAAAACACAAAGAAAGGTTTCTCTATCATCTGTAAACATCTTTTCAGGTTTGCCTTCTGAAATGGCTGTCACTCCGTTCGCATTTATTTAGAAAGATTAGCAGTTCTACTTCAAGACAAAGCCTGTTATCCTTAAGACCTTCTCTTCAATTCAGCCCATGACAATGTCTCATTACAAGTATGTCAATAGCACGTAGCTCAGTAGGAGCCAAATACCATTATTGGTCAAGCTGGTAAACTTGACACATCTATTAGGTTTTCACAGTGGTCACTGCATTCATCATCACCACTAGATGGAAAATGAAGCAAATATACCCAAACTGGGTGTATCTTTACAGTGGTCTGAGCTATCTGAGTTGTCTCTCTGCCAGGCTTCCTTCCCTTACCCTGTCCACCACGCAATTTAAAAAAAAAGTACCTACACTTAAACCCAACCCAAATAACCCCATGCTGCTTGATACTGTAGTGAATCTTGTCCGCGATTTACCGTGCGTAGAGTTCTACAGGGGCGGGAAAAATTCCCCTGCCGGGAGGCCTCCCTATGTGCCGACGCAAAAAAACAATTGCAAAAATTTTCCTCACCACACCTACGTCAACCCAGAAAGGTCCTACTCCAGTCTCCCCTTGGAACGAAACTTGGCAGAGCAAGACGAGCCAGTGTTTGACCTCAAAGTCCAACTCACCCTCCCTGTACAATAAAGCTTCTATCAAAATTTGGGTGATGATGGACAGCAATGCAACTATGCTCAGGACACAGGCTGAATTAATGATGGAAAACTCAGATGCAAATACAGATTTTAAATGGATTCATAAAACATCATCCATGGGCTGAAAAACTGCTTGAGAAAGCCAACATCAGAAACACATTTACAACAAGATGAGAATAGCAAAGTTCTATCAATAATTCCATTTAGACCAGTCAAATTACAGGCAAGTCATTATCAAAGTCTTGATCCTAATCAGTTATGATGATCTTAGAGAAGTTATCACCAGGAAATAAGATTAATCAAAATATTAAAAGAATTTACAGGGAAGCACATGTGGAGACAGTAGTTTAAAAAAACTAAAATAAATAAATAAATATTAAAAAGCTCATTCAAACATTCAGATTCTGATTAAACTAAAATACAGCGCCTACTCGAAGGAAACGCCATCAGAGCCTAAGAGACAGGCAGCACACCAACATGGCAGCTGTAGATGCCTCCTTGTTCACACTTTTACCTCAACAGTAATCACTTCTATATACAGTAGACCTATGACACACACATTCTTGTCTTACTTCAGGTGTGAGGACACACTGAAACACAATACCCTAATCTAACCTTAACTATCCAACATGAAAGTTGAAAGGAGGGTGTGACTTATCAAAACGCCTGATTGTTTTTCTTTTTTTTCTAAAAACAGCTGCCTGTATTTTTTGTCCTTCCACACTTGTGACTATGGTCACAAGTTCAAGTTAATTTGTCTTATTTGAAAAATTTTGTCATGTGACATAACTGCTGATATATATCAGTGTATATTCTGCCAATCATTTGTCTGCTTTGGAAATTTGGTGTTAAGGTTGATCTGATCTGCCAGTAAAGTTAATGGGGAGAGGGGGGCCAAAATCAGACCCAAAACAGGGTCCCCAAATCAGCCCACATAAAGCTAATGGGGATGGGGAGGGGAGAGGCCAAAATTGACCACATTAGAAAGAGAGAGACAGGTCCCAGCCCCAATGCTGGGCCCCCAAATCAACCCCTAGCAGGCTGATTAGAGGGAGGGAAGGAGAGAGACAGAGGTGTGTGAGTCTGTGTGTATGTGTGTGTGAGATAGACAGAAGGACAGAGACTGGGACAGCAGCCAAGATAAGGTAAAGTGATGGCACAGTGGCCGAGCAAACATCAGATACCACAAACCTCTTGAAGACTCAAAACATCAATGGACGGATGGACAGCAGCCAGGTTGGAAGGATGGACAGGAACAAATTCTGTAGGAGGAAAAGTTATGGCACGGCGGCCAGACATCCCAGCATCAAAGAAGTGGGAGTTGTATACCTCGTATAGCCTCTTCATCCCACGTAGTCAAAATCGACGAGCAAATAATCAAACAAACAACAATCAAACAAACAACTGCCCGCCCGACCGATAGAGAGACAACCGATGGCAGCCATACTGGATGGACAGGAACAAATTCTGTAGAAGGAAAAGTTATGGCACGGCGGCCAGACATCCCAGCATCAAAGAAATTAAACTTATACCTCGTATAGCCTCTTCATCCAACGTAGTCAAAATCGACGCTACAATGCTGCAAAAGGGTTAGGGTTAGGGTGCAAGAGAGTGTGCAAGGGAGAGAGTGACAGTCAGGCAAACGGTCGGGCGGACAAATAATTATGCATGGTGGCAGTGTGTGAGACAGAAAGAAAAAGAGGGTGAGACAGATTGGCACAGTGGCCGTGTGTGTGTGTGTGTGTGTGTGTGTGTGTGTGTGTGTGTGTGTGTGTGTGTGTGTGTGTGTGTGTGTGTGTGTGTGAGAGAGAGAGAGTGCATTTGCGTGTGTGTGTGTGTGTGTGTGTAAGAGAGACACACACACACACACCCCAGCAGCAGAATAAAAACTTCACTTACAATTAGTTGATTTCTTCTCATGCTGATCTGTTTGTGGACCTGAAAGAAGAAGAAGAAGAAACAGCTCAGTCTGAGTCTGCAGGTCAGAGCCAGTTCACCTGTGAAGATATGGAGTGGACTGATCCTGTCCAACACTCACACTCTGTGGACATCAGTTCACTGAATATAAATCCATCTGTGTGAACCTCTATACACACACACACCTCACACTGATCAGGGAATAATAATTTCTCCTACTGTGATCGAGCTTATGGACCATTCCTGTCATAGGAATGTCATAAATATTATTTATTGACTAAATTCTGCTCAACGAGTAGAATGGAAATCAACACTGATCAAACTGATGAAGGTATTTTACCGTCCGAGCCTCACTCAGAGCGAACTACTGCCCTCAGGTTCACCTTCATCCAGGCAGCTGCTGCACCTGTGAGCCAAAGCAGCAGGTGCACTCCACACAGCCACAGTCCACACACACTGACCTGCAGTTCTGGACTCTAATATAACTAATAAATGTTTATGTGGGTAAAAACTCTGATGACTTACAGGCCTGTCTCCACATACCCCTGATAACCTGAGCACGTGGGAGGTGAACTGAGGGTTTACTAACGTGAACTGAGGAGGGTGCTGAGGCGTCGTGTCATATTCAGCCTTTATCTTTACCACATGAACCACACCACAATGCATAATTTAAATATGTCAAACCACCAAGAATTAAGAAATATTTATTAAAGAACCAGGTGAGCTCCACCTTAAAACATAACCAGCGCAACATGTTACCCATAGACTGTATAAAACATGGACGTAGTACCGTGACGTCACCCACTGGTTTGGGGGAGCCGGTTTGTGACCAAACCATGGGCATTTGAGCTGCGCCATCTTGGATTTTAGTGGGAGTGTACTTTCCATATTTGGTGAAGAGGTGGTTACACTACAGGTCAGCCGTGGTCCGCCAGCCGAGAACCCGGCCACTTAGCTTGAAGCAACCAAGCTATCCTAAGGCTAACCAGCTAGGCTAACAAGCTAAGCGGCAGCCTATTATTTAACTGTGAAACAGTCATTATTATTTCATATTAATAAAATATATTAAAACGTTAAAACGTTATCATTATTAAAATGTTTAATATTTACCGGCTTTCGCAGCTGCCTCGACCCACTATCTACTAATAGTTACAGTAGCACACAAACAACAGCAGCCGCTTATTGACGGAGCTGCTCTGTCCATGCAATGTCGGACTTTTTAAACAGAAAAATGAGACTAAATAAACTTGTAGCCTAGTATTCCCGCAATAAACGGACTCTGAGAGCACGCAACACACGGCAACAGCGTTCCTAACATTAACTGCTTCGGCCCTCTATCTGTATCAGCAGCGACCGTAAATCGTTAATTAAGTCATAAGCTAGCGGCAAAATATGCTAATACATGCTAATTAGTGCAAACATCCAGGTAAAATAGTGAGAAATTTACTTACCGAAAAAACTGCGACACAGACTCCTTCGACGGTCGGTTAGTACAGTCTACACTACAACAAGCCATATTGTCACAAAAACCTATCCGAACATTGGCAAACAAACACGGACACTGCAGCCACAGTCAACCGTTAAAGGTAGCCGGTGGCCTCTGGATGTAGCCGCCTAGCCCAGTCGATGCTTTAGCAAAGAGCTAACTGCCAGTGCCTGTCTATGGACCTGTCACTCAACGTAACCACGACCTAGTTTATGTAAGAATTTTAAGCCTAAAAAACACAAACACAAAAATCGTGGATTGAAAGGCTGTGTGTACTCACTTTTGTAGAAAAGTCCAGAAAGCCGTTTCCAAGCCGTCTGTCCGATGCGCGCTGAGGCCGTGTGCGCGAGCGTGTGTGCGGGCGTGAGCACAAAGTGGCGTCTGTGGCTCACACGGTGGAAAGGCCCCGGGCGCCTCTGTTGCAGCATCTGAAGAACAGAGATTCACAGGCTGATACATCTGGTCTGTTTCCCTCAGTGTGCTCGTACTGTCTCCATACTCACTCAGAAACTCGGTGGAAGTCTGCGTTCCGCGCACACACGCGCTATCCTCTCCTCCAAACCGGCGCGGTAATGGCGGACTCGGTGCCGTGCCTGGTGGTCACAGTGGTACCGTGGTTTAGCTGAACGACGAGCTGAAACCAGCTCCAACACACGGTTCAGCGTCCGGTTTTATCAGGTTACACTTTGACTCAAAGTCCCGGGTCTTCAACTGATGAACAACAGTATTTCACAGCGTTGAATAAACTCACAACCAGCATCTCCGCGTCCCCCTGTTTTTGGCGCGCTCGCGGCCTAAACCTTCCCTTTTTAAATCCCACCCCTTTAACAACCAGGTGGGTCGTCAGCTCTGATTGGCTAATGATTGGCCAGTGATAATTGAGCCAGACCATAACATCACGGGTCATGTCTTACGAAACAAAACAGAGAAACCAATAGGGGTGTGCGATACTGCAAAATTTGGTATGATACGAAACCATGTAAATACAGGGCCAGTACTGCTGATATCGATAACAATATCAATACTTTTTTTACTCAGAGAAGCAGCTTATCTACTTTTGTGTAGGGCGGAGCAATGCGTCATACTGACGTGAATGCAATATGCAAACTTGAATGAAAATTGAAAGTTTGAATTTTCATGATCATTGAATGATTTTGTGATTTTTCAGTTTTCAATTAGTTGATCATGATTATGATCATAATAAATCACAGGACAAAGATTTTAAAGAACATGAATATTTCTAGAACATGAATGTACCCTTTCTAATAATATTGATGGTTAATAGGATTGTTGAAATTAATACCGTCTTTAATGTTCAATAAAGGTATTTATGAAGCTCTTCCTAAGTTTGTAGATTTCTTTTTGTTGTGCCTTATCTGGTTTGCACTCTATTGTACTCATCCAAGATCACACTGATAGTTTTTTGCCAGAATTTGTAATGAATTACAAACCTATTTCTACATCAGCTTTAATCAACTACATAAATGATAGAAATGTTTATTTAATGTTGCTGTCCCAGAAATTTGACATGGATCAGAATATTGGAGTGTGTGCTTTCCTTAGGTGTTTTTTGTACTTAGCAATTATAATGACACTGAAAACACAAATTCACCAAATCATCTTGTTAGACTCATTATGAGATTTATGGTAAAATGTGGAAAGACCTGGCGAGTGCTGTGTAGTTAATAGAAAATGCACTCAGTGAGATTACCTTACATTACCTTACAGTAGCTTTATTTGAAATTCAATATAATCTGTCTTGGGACAGTCTATCTCCTTTAACCCAGAGACTCTGATTCAGTAAAGCATAAATGTCCTTCCTGCCTTCCTTCCAAACTCATCTGAATGTTGGCCTTCGTGACCCAGGTGAAAGTTTTGATGTGTACAGTGCAGACATCTCTGGTTCTGTACAAGAAGCCCTTACCTCACTTTATTCACAAATTCAGAAGTCAGACAGATGCTGCACACTGTTGACTAGCTACTGAGTTCACAATAAATCAGCAAAAAAAAAAAAAAAAAACTTCCAGCAACAGCAACCACAACAAGACTATCAATAATAATAATAATTAAAGAAAGATAAAACTAAATTGTATTATGGAAATAATAACAAATTTGCAATGTGATTTTAGCGATTACATGTCAGTATGAATCTAAGCTTGCCTTATTGCAAACCACACTACACCCATGCTTATAATCCACAACTTGATGATGCCTTTTGTGAAATGGCAAAAACACTCTTTCAAGAACACAAGAGAAACTTACAAGTGAAATTAATTCTTTACAGTGTAAAATAGTAAACTTGAGCAGATCTCTCAGGCCCCCAGCATCTTCTTCACCATGTAACCAGGCATGTTGTATAGGAAAAGAGCCAAGATGGCCAGCAGCAGGAGAGCAGTGACAATCTTGATGGTCAGCCACCTGTACTGGTCACACACCAGGTGTTTCGCAGCTTTGAGAGGGATGAGGAACCAGAGGAGGGCAATATCTGGACGGCTGGAGGAGTGGAGATGTAAAAAGATGAGTTAGATAAATAACGGATAACAGAAAATCTGATTTAATAAATCAACTGGTTGGTTACAAATATAATGTGTGTAAGTGAAAATCTGTGCTGATTTAACCTGAGGTGATACCTACTACCTTCCCATCAGGTTATTCATTTCAAATGTGCACTTTCTAGTAGTTGAGTAGTTTTTGTTAACATTGGCTTTCAATACATTCTTGATAAAATAGTGAACCCTGCTATTTTTTGGGAGGGCAAAAAACACCTAAGAGTCCTATATTATACCTTTGAATTCCAAAAAGTTTGCTTTAAGCCTTTTTAACATACCAGGAATGTCAAGAAAGTGTCAGCACTTTCAGTTGCTAGTTGGGTATTTTCATATTACAATAAGGACACTACATTTTAAAAAAGTAATTTTACTTCTAAAACAAGAAGGTATGTACTGTCCTTTCAGTGTCCTAATATATATCACACTGTCAGGGGTACGTATACACAGATGACAAGACTAGCCGAGAACTGAAAGGTTCAATTTATTCATAAACTTAAAATATCATACATAGACACATAAACAGGACAACATGACAAAACAATGCTCAAACAAGAAAATGTGAACACCAGCCAACTATGTCCTAAGTCCTCACTATTTTATCAATAAAATTTCTAATATCCAATTGATGCTTCATCAATTTTCATAGGTGAACAACAGACACTGAATGGATTTAATGGGAATAAAGACAACCACATTTCAAAAAACAAGAAAAACTGCATAGTTATCACACCAACAGAAGCTACATGTTGAGATTTGTACATATTAGACTATATTAATAAGCAGTGTTGAATGCACTTAATATGTATTAATAGCACTGCTATTGTAATAGTGCTCTTTTAATAATGCGTCAATGGTAAATTGCAAAAACATTCAAAAACAATACAAATGATTACTGACTGCACACCCTTAGGAAAATGTATCATCTGCTGGTTTTAACTCAGGCTCCCAACATCTTCTTCACCATGTAACCAGGCATGTTGTATAGGAAAAGAGCCAAGATGGCCAGCAGCAGGAGAGCAGTGACAATCTTGATGGTCAGCCACCTGTACTGGTCACACACCAGGTGTTTCGCAGCTTTGAGAGGGATGAGGAACCAGAGGAGGGCAACATCTGGACGGCTGGTGGAGCAGAAGGGACGTAAACAGATGTTAAAGAAGCCAAAGCCAGTCAACAATCCAAAATAATGAATTCATTGCTTGCAAACATAACATAAAAAGAGGAGGTGCCCACATACTGATACAACCTGTGGTTAGACCTGCTTACCTCCACACCATATTCACACACTATATTCTTGTTGGTGTGGAAACCGGATGAAGACGACACATATAAAAGATAGAGGCAAGTGCTGAAGCCCTGTAATTCCACACTGTATCAATTGTGGTGGTGTCAGAAGTGAAAAGGTCACGTTTTCCAACTCAACACTGCCTATAACTCATACAGTTTACAGAGGAATATACAGTACAAGCTAAGGACTAGTAGAATAATTAGTGAAATAAATATTTTGTTTTTTGTAACATTATTCAAGTCATAAGTTAAGCTGTGCATGCTACTGAAAAAAAAAAACATAAACAAACTTGGTCAGAACACTGACCAAAATAATACAAAAATAAGGAATCCAAAACACCCCAATGCAAAACTGTATTTAATTTCATACACAGCCAGCATTACTACAGGGATGGTTAGATCAGTCAGTTTCATGGAGATCTGGTTCCAAGCTTCTGCTGCAGCGTTCTTACCTTTATTATCTCTAGATCAAGTTAGACACACTTCATTAACCCGAATATGCATCTTTCAGCTGCTCCTCATCACTAACTTTTCAAATTACGGCATATTGTGATTTTGGAACAAACAAATACTCTTCAGCAGCATGTACATACTTGCTATGACCTACTCTTCACTGAAGAGCATGTCTCTGCAGTCCAGCCTTATGTGGATATTATGACTAAAAATAGAAGATGTACTTCAAATATTCAACTTCAGATAAACACCTTTATCTGTAGATTTTGCCTTGGATTGACTAGGCTGCATTGAATCTTAGGTACCACTTTAACACTACACTACACTACACTACACTACACTACACTGGTGAGTTGAAAATGCATGGTTGATTTTCAAAACATTATATGCTTGTTGCTATATAGTATTATAATACTGATTCTATTTAGTTTTTAAAAAGCTGGGATTGAAGGGAAACCGTAGACAGAAAATAGGCAGCGAAGAGAGAGAGAGTTAGAAGCCATCTGGTTAGTGAAACTGCTGGAACCTTCTGCAGAGGTGTCTGAGTAACATCTCAAGCTCCCAGCATTTTCTTGACCATGTAACCAGGCATGCTGTAGAGGAAAAGAGCCAGCATGGCCAGCAGCAGGAGGGCAGTGACAATCTTGATGGCCAGCCACTTGTACTGGTTGCAGACCAAGTGTTTTATGGCTTTGAAGGGAGTGAGGAACCACAGAAGGCTGGTGTCTGGACGGCTGGAAGAACAGAAACACACGTGTTCAGTAATACAGACTGCAAGCACCATTATGGACCTTTAGAGTTCTACTCTTTTTCAAGAGTCAAATTTAAACGTAAATGTAGCTGACATTACTGAAACACAGATAAAGCAGAAGGAATGGCAGAGAAACAATTTACAGTATGACTTGGGAACGTAAAGACGATTCTAAGCAGATATATACGCAAAAGATAAGAAGAAACAGCAACTTACCGTGTAAAGAAAGAAGATCCTAGGCAAAAGTCCAGAAGTTGGTTGAAGTAAACCCAAATAAATGTCTCTTCATTTCATGAAATTGATTTCACCTATTATTTTTGTCAGTTTTTCTTTATGCTTTTTTATGTACATTTAAGATTTTTAAGATTTCACGTTTTATGTTTATGATATATTTATTATTTCATTTATAAAGTTTTATTTATCATATTTATTTTGTTGCTGTTTTTGCACGGAATCAAGCCGGATTTTATGCCATTATAACTAAGTGTGTGTGTGTGTCACATAAACCTCAGTATTTGTGCTTCTCTGTGTATGTAGGATGGGGAAAAAGTAGAAGCCAAGGAATGAACTGGGCAATGTAGCTGAGAAAAATAGATCAAAAGAATTGTGTGCAATGTACAAGAAAAAAAATTCAGACAGTGGGGTGATGGGAAAACATCCTTCATACTTGGGTTTCTCCAGTGGGTCTGGCTCGTTGCGTCCGTCACCAGCTGGGCTTTTCTCAGCTTCCTCTCCAGTCAGAAGGTGCAGCTCTGCTTCCACTTTTCCCTGAAAAATAAAAAAAAATAAAGTCTTAGCCATCATAGACCATTGTAAACATTACACCTGCTAAACATCCGCAAGTTAGCATTATATGTTTCTTCACTGTGAGCATATTGACATGCCAGTGTTAGCTATAGTGCCCTTGTGTATAGCCTTAAAGAGCCACCAGCATAGCTGTAGGCTTAGTCTTATTTTAGTTAATACCGCGGTTCTTTAGTTTGACTTACTGTCAGTTCAAACTCGTCCTCTTCATTTCTGGCCACAAAAGGCCACCAGCCTTTGATCCTCTTCTGTTTGAAGATGGAGACCATGGGCATCTCTGCTTCATTTGTCACCATCTCAATGGTGCACTGCTTGGCAGTCTTTGCACCACGTGGGAAACGGTTCAGATCCAGCTCAATTGCACCTAAAAAGAGATATTATTTAACTTAATTAAATGCAAGAAAGGTCAGTCGGCAGGGTGGAATAAACAAAAAGTATTTAATAAACAAAAAAGAAGGTCTGATGAGTTGCATTGGAAAATATACCAACAAGCTTATTCAATTTGTTGTTACAAAATCCAGTTTGCAAAAATGGCATTTGCTCAACAAAGCTCTCAAGTTACCCCATAGGTAACCCTATAGGTTATTATAAATGATCTTCCGCTGTACCTAAGAAGTCATCTGCAGAGAAATGGTCAGCATCCCACACTTGCAGATTGAGACGAGCTGGAATCTTGTACTCAGTCTCATCCCAGGCAAACATGGACGCTTTTTTTGAGATGACAATCTTCTCTTCGGCCATGAGGTAGTCGAAGGGGTAGATGAAGCGCCAGTTGAAGTTGCCCTCCCCAGTGATGGAGTGGTAGTGGACGTCAGTGTCCTGCTTGTCCTCCTGCTGCCCTTTCAACCAACTGTTACAGGGGATGATGTGGGGTAAACTCAAAATCTCAACAAATTAAGTATTAATTTCCATCAGAACTAGAAATTAAAAAAAAAATCTGTGGATCATGAAGTGGTCTTGGTCCAGTTGTGCACTTAAAAAAGTAAAGGTAGTGAGAAAGGAGCTACTAAGAAAAAAAAGAAACCACAAAAACAACAACTTATGAAGCCCATAATTACCCTCGCACAAATATATCACTTGATTTCTCGCCAGTAAAGATATCATCATCCTCAAGAACAACTTCATCTGTGTTCCAGACGATCACCCTCAGTTCAAACCTGGAGGCAGGTAGAAATGACAAGACACAGAATATAATGACACACTGATCAATATTGCAATTACTAATGACAATCTAATGACACATTTATGTAGTGTATATGAACACTGCAAACTCCTTGACCCAGTTCAGAAAACAGGACATACGATTTTGGTTTCCTTGGTGAAATGTCCAGTGCAGGGCCCGGGGCTGTCATGTCCTTCGGGAACATATCCACCCACATCTCGATTCTTCCCTAATCACAGTTGAATACAAGGAAACTGTCAGGCTAAATAAATATATATAGAACTTTTTTTGTACAGATTGTAAACATGTCTGTTTAAAACATGTAGCAGGTGATGGTAGAGAGAATGTGGATTTATGGACATACTTGTTCAATTCCTGGTTTGTCAGGGTGAAGCAGCGGTCGTGTTTCCACGTGTTCTGGGACGAGTTTGCATCCAACTCGAGGGATTTCCTCCCAGTGCTTCAACACGGTCAGAGCCAGATGTTCATCGGTCTGCTTCTTCAAACCTGACAAAAACATAATCCATGATTTAAATACTATCTTAAAGTGCTACTGAAATCACACTTTACCAATTTAAAACAAGTACATTTTGTATTACCAATATTACAGGCAGCCGATCACACACACTCCCCATGCAGGTAATCAGCTTAATTGAGAGAAACCAAAGACTGAGTAAAATTAACAGATACCGTTCTCATCCTCGATCTCAGTCGGTGCCATGAAGACACGGTTCTCCACCTTCACTCTTCCACCAGGGCCATAGTGAGGCCCATCCAGTTTTCCGTCCTTGCACAGCTTAGCCAGGATATGTGTGGGTTTCAGGGGGTCCCTCCAAACATTGTAACCATGGCTACAGAAAAGAACGGAAGTAGCTAAGAGTTACATGAGAAATAATGCACTCAATGAAAGTATGACTCTGCGGTATATAGTGGAATTTTTTCCAAACCTTTTGTAAAACACCCAAAACAAAAATCATGTTTAACACCTTTGTGGGGATTACCATTTAGACACATACAGCCACATAAAGTTGAAAGTTAATGTCTTGCATTATCCTGCGTCAAGTAATTTACCACTATTTTTCCACACCCTGCCACAGGGAGGCCAGCCTCTGACTCTTACATGGCATAGTTACATGAGATCCCACATGTGGCTCTGTGTTTGGTGTAGAAACGGTTCTCAAGGTCAATTTTGGTTTCTCCAATCAGGTCATCGGTTCCCACCAGGTCCCAGTCATAAATGGACACTGTGAGTGTGGAATCCATGGGAAATGTGGCCTCCACGTCAAAGGATCTGAAAGAATAAGAAATGCAGCATTTGTTGGGTTTTCATGTATAAATAGAATTTATCTGTAACTGAGAATAACTTTGTAAAGTCATACAAATTATTTTTCTCACTAAACAGAAATACAGCCTGTCTACTTACTTGCCAAACAAAGGGTTCAGCTGTTTAGAGATGTAGTTCTCTTTGTCTTTGATCTCTGTCTTTCCCAGTTTGATTGCGATGTATGGGTCAGCCTTCCCATTAATGTCAGCTGGATGCAGATCAGTCGCCTGACAAAATAAATAAAATAAAAACATTCCTTTCTGTAGAATCTGATCTCTTCCAGGTATATTTGCACTGGTATTCACACTGAAATGCAGTGAAGTTCAGAACACACAGCTTACCCTGATGACATAGATGCGGACAAGGATGTTGATGGGATCGTTGTTAGGAATGTTCTGAAACATTCCCATGTTGGAGTCGTAGCTCATGTCTCTGGGCATATCATCTGACACTTTGTACATGCACAGTGAGCCCTAAAAGGACACGGTGAAACAAATGAACAGTTATACTTGAAAAAATGTTGGAAAACACGTGTTATCTAAAAAAAGTTGCATAACAAGTAAAGCACTGCATACTGTCTGCACCCGTCTTATGTCAGCTAAACAACCACTAATCTATGATGCGCTTCTTTTTTAAGACATGGCAAATACAGAGAACTGATGGAACTGAGGAAAAAATAACTTAATCCTAAATAGTGTGTTCTACTCTAAACATTCTGTTCTTACTTTGAATTTCCCAACAATCCTGTCCTCGTCTGTCACGTTTTGGTCGTCATCGTCGCCGCCTTTTCCCCTGAACAGGTTAAAACTGTGGAGCCAGTCCTCAAAGCTGTCAAATTCACTCTCCAGTTCCTTTGGATACACCTTTTGTAAAGGGAAATTTAAAAAAAAAAAAAAAAAAAAAAAAAAAAAAAAAGAAATAATATATATAAAACATAAAGTTGTCACATCTTGTCATGTGTAAGCAACAGCCTTTATTCTCTTCTAGCTTGAACTGAAATTTCTGTCAGCAGTACAGTATGTGCTGAATCCATTTCAGTACCTTCAGCTCATCCAACTTCGGCTTTTTCTTCTCAAATGGATCAACTGCCGGCTTCCTCTTTTCCTTCTTTCCTTTTCCTCTCTTAGTGCCTTTCACAGGAGAGTCATCAGGTTTTATATCTGAGTACAGGTTAGTGGTGAGGATGGAGTGAAGGGGGGGGGTGGGGGGGGGTGAAGAAGCAGAGCACTCGAGACATGAATTCCACATGAAAGTTGCCAAAAACCAGCTGTTATTGTATGCAGCAAGCAGGCCATTGAACTGTATACTCTGGCAGTATACAGTTCAGTGGGGATACTGTGACAGGATCCTCCTGGCAGGCAGCTGTGCTGACTCTGAAAAGCTCATTAAAGACAAGCTCACAACTTGACTGGTTCTTGTCGTCAAGGTCATATGTCTATATGTATAGTAACCAGCACCATACAATCCAGTGTATACTACATTTGCAAGTATATTTTCTCGTATTACAAATAGCTGATTCTGTGTGGTAGCACAGCACAGAATCAAACATGATTAAAAATGTTATTATATCACCATGATAAATGTCCATCATGTCATCAAACTGCACTCTGTGCATTTTTTTTTTGATTCACTGCAATTTGTCATTGACAACTTTCATGGCATGCAAATGGGCTAATATGAGAGAAAATGTGGTTGTCCCACGCATAGAAATTTCGATTCATGTCAGCATCTACATGGAGGCATTCTTGGGCTACGAGGTTCACTACTGCACTGTAGAAGAAAACGACAGAATGAGTTAGTGAGCTCATGAAAGACAAACATGCACGTACTTAATTTGAAAAGTCAAGTTAAATGTATGTTACAAAGGCACAAGCAATTCTGTAGTTCTGTGTTAGTCTAGTCTATTCGATACTAAACTTTGAGCTCAGACTTTGAAGTTCAGCAAAATACTTGGACACTTTAAACATCACTGATTTTGTGCTTGAACAGATAAAAACAAATTTTAAGGACAACCTAAAGATATTACATGGCACAGGGCTGACACGGGGGCACGTGAAAGCATAAATCATAGTATAAAACTTGAATGCTAATTACAAAAACCATAAGCCATTTTTATTTAAGGTCATCTGGTTTTACCTCCACCATCTGCAATGTCCATGTCATCTTTTTCCTCTGAATCTGAGAGAGCTGCTTCTTGAGCCCTGAGTGCCTGTAAGACCAGAGTCTCAACTGTATTCATTGAAATCCAAATAAAATTGAACAAAAAGTGGCTGACTGTGCCAAATCAAAACTGCTGCGCTAACATCCTGTTTTTCACCTCTGTCAAAGTTTCAATGGAGGCAAAATATTTGGACCACCAGTCCAACATGCTCTCGTCAAGTTCCTCTTCTTCAGGCTCATCACCCTTCTTCCTCTTCTTCTTTTTCCCCTTTTCATCCTTATCATCATCCTGTTTGTACATGAAGCGTCACACATCTTGTCAACGAAACTTCAGGATTTCTTGAAACAACATGAAATCTTTCAATTTTGATTTATAAAATGTAAAGAGGCCACAGCGCCTTGCTTACCTCCACTTTGACCACAGCATCAGAGCACTAGACAGAAAACCAGATTGCATGATGTAAAATCATGGGACTATATTTCTCTGTACAATTACAAAATACTGCAATCATTATCAAATTTTTTTCTTTACTCTGTATTTATTAGGCTGCTAGTGTGCAAACTGGGTCTAATTCTATAAATAAAGGTTACATAAAATTAAAAAAAAAAAACAAGAAAAACTTACAGAGTCTAGTTTGACCACAGTGTCCATCTTCTTAAAAGTAGGCTCAGGTTCCATGCTGACCACAATAATTTCCTCTGAGAGAGAAACAGGTGACAGGAGTCACTCCATTTGTCAAAGTTAAACCTTGACAACATGATATTGTTTATTTATATTATCACACACTGTCTTTCACAGGAACTATTTAATTGTAAGGACAAACACATACTGTGTCTACATCATTTGATGTGCCAATGTTGAAAAAAACAAAACAAAAACAAAAACAAAAACAAAGACCCCAGGTTTTAGTTTCTACCTGTTGTGGACCAGTTGTTGGCCTGCTTGTCTGACGGCCTATAGATGAACTTCCTCAGGCTGGTGACAGCAATCGAGCCAACCAGAGTGTAGCGACCAAAAGCCCTGCAGTCCACCACTCGGATGTTCAGCGGCGGGTGAAGCAACTCATTCTCAGGCAAATCCTACAACAAACAAAATCCAGAATTAGACGGGCTAACAAGTACAAGATCACATGAAGTGGTCAGCACCGACAAATTGAGTGTATTACTCAGTGCTTCTTATTTGTGTGAAATGTAAATACAAGGTGATGGAGCAAACTTTAATAAGAAACAAGTCATTGAATTGATAACATACCACTTCAAACCACTTGACGAGGGTGCTGAAGTTGGGGTTTTTCTTGTAGTTGGGGATGATGGCAGACTGTACTCCCTTCCCAGCACATTCAATGTCCACACGAGGCCGATCCACCTGGGCCAGATTCACCCTCTTCAGGTCTCTCAAGCCCCAGAACAAAACCTGAAAGATAGGAAAGTTCACTAATATTCATATTGGTGAACAATAATTTTGTTGGTGTTTGATTTAAGACTGAATTTAAATTTTCTACATGGTCATTTTTGGTCAGTGAATGTTATCACTGAGTAATTAGTCACTAGGATCACTTTCCTGTTTCCATGTTAAATGAAGTTTTACCTCAATCCTGTACTTGCTGAGCACTGGTCTGATCCCCAGTGGTACAGGCAGGATTGGACCACGGTCCATATCTGTGGGACCGTCTATGGGAGGCAGGTCAGCTTTGCCATTGGGGCCAATCTAAGAGACGACACAAGAGAGCATAATGACACTTCTACTTTTAATACGATGTGAATGACAACTGCAGTTACGTAAACTCACAGCTATCTGCATTTCATAGACTTGCCTGCAGCAGTTCAAAGGCTGCCAGCATTTCTCCAGCAGTGCAGTTCCCACGGTAGATCTGATAGTACTCCAGCTGTGGAGGGAAGCGTGGGGGACCATAGTGCTCATCTGCCATCTTGACCACAGGCTTAGCAAAGGTTCTGCCCATGAAGTCAGCTTTACCCTGGAAGCAGACAGACAGACAGATAAAAAAATTAAATGTCCACACCATGAAATGTGAAATCAGGTTTGAATATTTGGGGGGGGAGGTATTTTTGCTCTATTGTACCCAATCCATTAGTGTTTACATTACAATGGCTTTATTTAAAAAAAAAAAAAAAAGTTATTAAACAAGGTCATCCATGGTGTAGTCATAAATTATTTGATTTTGTCCTATCAGCAGGAAGAAACATGGCTTGAGATGCACATGTTTCAAGACAGACTATAGATAAAAAAAAAAAAAAAAAAGCACTGAAGATAAAAAGAGCCCAAAAGAAAATATTAAACAAAAGCAAGAGCCCTAAAATAACCAGTGAACTGCAAAACAGACATATTTTAAGCTCAGTGAACGATTACAGAATGTTTCTGAAACTATACCATTCAATCTCTCTTGCAGTTAGTGGTTATAAGGAGTTCAAATTCTCTGTTGGCCACATACAACAAAAGCACAAAATTTCACTTAAAGGAATGCAACAGGTATAAGTCCATCATCCTCATGGACCGTTGTAAATTAGCATCAAGTCCATTGATATATATCTTATTCCTCTTGCATGCCTTTTAATGCTATTTACTCTACACACATTACAGTGCCTCTACAGTGCAACAAGCCATCAGAATCCACACTCTACTTATCCAGAGGGTCATCCAAAACAATGGTGTTATTGACAGGAGCAAATATAAAATTGTCAGTCAGCAAAAGCAGTCTTAATTTCTAAGTCATATCAGACAAACCAAAGTGGTATAATATTAACACAATATTAAGAGCATATGACACAATGGATTCAGACTCACTAGTATTTCAGTGACAGTAAGTTTAGTCTTACATTTCAACTGACAGGCAGGCAGACTGTTAAATTATTAGGTGATAAAGATGGACGAGCATGATAAGACTGTTACTATCTGGAAATTCAAGCTGTGTGAAGACAGACACCTTGCTCACATTAATTGAAATGGAAACTATTTCAAAACAACCCTTACCACTGTGTCTTGGTCATAGAGTTCAATGACGATAATAGGAGGGTCGTCTCTCAGTTCACTGGCCTCTCCGAACAACTCCACATTCTCAAAGACCAGCAGCTGGTCCCATGTGGGGCACAGAGTCTCAGCCAACACCTGGCAAGAACACAAAATATTTAAGATGGTAGAGAATCTGCTATACAATAAATTATATTTTAGGCTGACAGGTGACTTTGAGTTTGATTACCTCTGTGACTTGACTTTGTGTTGAGAAGAAGACTCTGGCAAAAGGATCAGACAGGCCTGTGCTGTCAGCAGCAAACAGGCTGCGAGCTTGGTACATGTGGACCCTCAGCTGGAAGATTTGTTTCACTGTGGACAGATACAGATATTAATAAATCCCACATAATGTGTGATGTGCATTCAAAGACATTTGCAGAAACGTTGTTGGTATTATTTCCACTATTAAGTTCTCAAACATGATGGGCGAGGTATTTATGTAAATAGGTTAACATGAAGGAGAATATTAAATTGGTTCTTACTCATGTAGGTGAGGCTGATGGGAGGCGAGGATGGCAAGCCAGGTCCTCTGGACAACTTATTTTCCTCAAATCCATTGGGGAGGCCACTCAGGTAGTCTTTGCGCTGCCTATTCAGACCCAGCCACAGATAAATCTCTATCTTGGACTGCACGGTCCAGCCAGCAGGACCAAAACCTTTCTTTCCAGGGATCTATAGTATTAAAATCATGTTTTATTATGAAAAAAAACATCTTTGTTACAGATGAAGAAAGGAGTTTGATTAATAATTCAAAGTACATATCAGATTATATTATCTACTTTCTGATTAGGGCTGAACGATTCCAGAAAAAGAATTTTCTAGCAAATATTGCGATTTCGATTTGATTCTTCAAATCAAGCTTCAGTGCAATATTCACAATGTACAGTAACATTTACAAACATGACAGAAAATGCTCCCAAATGGTCGACGTGCTGTTTTTATTGGTGATTAAATCCCGTAACTTCTGCTCCAGCTGAATCCATTTCACAAACGAAGCAGCAGGTGGAGCAGGTTATACTGATTGCGTTAGCCTGACCTGTGCATGAGCAGCATGCCGCTTCTGATTGGTGAGCTCGGCAGGTAGGGAAACGGCATGTATGTGTAAAATAGTTGACACAGCAGATCCTGGGTCAGTCAAGCAATTTCGATCAGAAAATGAGAAATCGTTCAGCCCTATTTCTGATTATTATATTATTTTACAATGTTGAGTGTAAACTCACCCTGAGAAAGATTGTCTTGACTTTGCCACACTCCTTTCCCCTCTCCTCATCTATACTGGAATAAAGGATGTCTTTGGAGGGGACACGTGCATAAGCAATGCGCTTCCCGTTACTTATCATCCATATGAAAATATCAGGAACGCTGTGTTGAGGCTGCGGGAGGAAGAAAGTTCACATAAAACACAAGTTCACCCATAGTGGAACAAGCATGTGCAAGGCAAACATAATATTGCAGATCTTACTTCATCAGCCAGGAAGCGCAGCTTTGTCAGGAAGTTCTGAACCAGCTTGATTTTATCTCTCACTGTGCTCTTCTTCACCTGTGACCTCATGGCCTTAGCTTGCTGGCCGATGGCTTCCTAAAGCCAGAAACAGTCCAGTATTTATCAAGACAGTACAAACATTTAAAATCAGCAAGTAGAAGAACAGCATTGCTCCTCTTTTTATTCACGTACCACTTCTGACAAGCACAGCTTCAGTCTCTCCTTGTCAAGCTTTGTTCTACCAGACTGATTCTGGTCCTTGTTTGCCAGCGAAAGAAACTGACTGAAAGAGGAGGAGAGGAGGAGTGTGAAAATCTGTATTAATCCATTCCAGTGCATGATAAGTACAGCATGTTACTGCAGTGTTTGGTTAATGTTTGTAAGGATGTAATACCTGCATCCTTGGCTGAGCTCCTCGAGAACACCCCTCAGTCTGCGCTCAGGATAGGCCTTCTCTGTCTTAATGATTTCTTGCACATCATTTAGTCCATCTTCCTATAGAAGACGAGGAAGATGCGAGTTTGCATAATGGCCAAAAGACCAATAAATAAAACTGCATACTGACTTTTTAAAAAAACTACAATCATCAACTTATAACTGTGTGAGACTTGCCAGTTTATCTGCGATGTTGTCTATAATATTGGCGTTGTACATCCTCCTTCTCTGATCTTGCCACAAACTCTTGATGTAGATACATGGCTTCCTCTCAAAATAAGGCAGGTGGAAGTAGTTTCTGTGAATTAAAGTTATAATTTTTTTTTCAAGTGTAACTGCAATCCATGTTTTGTTTTTGTTTTTTTAACCAGCAATGATTATGTGGGAAACATCTTATTGGGAAACTTATTTCTTTCAAATAATATATGTTGATTTCTAAGGTAGTTTGTTGCTATTTGCACTGTCCCTCTGTGATAATGATATCTTTGTCCTGACCGATCAGTGATGACAGGCTTCATGGGAGGTGTAGTTGCCACTGAAGTCAGGTCGCCATCACTGTCCATCTCCTCATCGCTGGAGTTGTGAATCAGTTCAGTTTCCTCTTCATCACCGTTGCCCCCACCCTTCTTCCCTTTTGTTTTTGCCATGGCAACTCCATCTATCTCGTTTCCGTAGTAACCTGGCAAACAGCAATGTTAACAGTGACGCGAGGTGTCGCAGTTCGCAAAGAACTTCCATTATGTTAGAACTCAGTTTTGCCAATTTAAATCTAAGGATGTTGACTAAAAATAAAAATAAACTAATCAGAACAAGATTTGTCTGTTATTAAAAAAATCTGTTAAAGAGTAGGTAATGGAAAGTACCTATGGTGACCTCAAAGTTGATGGGCTTATCACCAATCTTTCTGTCAATCATTGTAGCCTCGAGGAACGATCCAAAGAGGAAAAACTCCTCAACCTTCCCAGTTGCGGTCTGTGAAATAAACAAGTGTGAGTATCTGAACGTGAGTCAACAGTGTCCCACTTCCTCTATTTTTCTTTTTTCTCAACTGAATAAAATTTAGAACCCAAACAAGACAGTTGAATACATTCAATTTTGAGAGTGGTTCCACTTTATAAAGTGATGCAGTGGCCCTGAAAATCCTGTAATACAAGCTGTTGGACAGTCAGAACTGAATCCCTGAGGACCTGTGGATGTGGTCCCACTGTGCTCAATTGAATTTTCTGTGTGACTTACACTGTCCACCAACAAAAAGAAGCCACATTATTGCAAACAGCATGTTAATAATGCACCAGGTGTGCTAAATAAAGACCATTAATAATTCACAACTGCAGCACAATGACCCGTCAGCTGGAGAAACAATTGGCTTCCTCTGCATGGCTGCTCATCCAGGCAGGGACCCACCTCTGAGATGTTGGGTACTCCCTCCACCTGCACCTCTGTGGAGCTGGTAGTGTCAGGGGAGGAGGGGTCCAGGATCTCTACACCCAGGCTGATGAGCAGACGGGCTCTGAAAGACACCCCCTCTCCAAGTCCTTCATTTAACTCCTGGTACTCGTCCATCAGGGTGTAGGTACGAGTGGAGCCGTACATGTTAATCCAGGCAGGTCCCAGCGTGGGAAGGAAGCCTGTGGAATATAGAACGGACAAAATTTGCATCTGATAATTTGCACATTATGGATGGAAAGGTCCTGCTTGCCAGATGCCTTTTACAGCAATAAGCAGATTTGATTGGAGGGTAAAAAACTGCACGCTTATTGTGAACTTTTTAAAAGAGCAAATGATAAATCACCTTTGTCCCCATCATTGGAAATCTTCCGTAGGTCCAGGAAGTGTGTTCCTAGAGCTACATCGTTCACTTTATCAGAGTCACGGAGCTGGATCTTCATGCGTTTGCACAATGGTGGAAACATCTCGGTGAAAACAATTTGCTCATTCCAGATGGGCTCGTAGCAGCTCTTCTGAACTGATGTTTTCCCCTGTAATCACATATTACAGTCATGATTTATACCTGAATCAGGTAAAATTGTATTGTACTATCAATTCATATTTTTTCCTTGCTGAGTAAAAGTAAAATGGAAATGTCCACCTTACAAAAACAAGTGGCAAGGAATCTTTGGAATCTTCTGTCGCTTACCTTCTGCCCAGCAAACTGTACTTGGACATAAGGATCAACCAGGTCCTTATTTTCTCCTATGAAGGCCTTTTTGACATTGGCCATGATGCTGGTGTTCATTCTTGGGAGTCCCTCTGCTCTGTAGATCTTCAGGTAATAGCGAGCCCACTGTCGCTCTGCAGGTACCCCCTCTGGTAATAAGAGATTGCTAAAACAGAAACGGGAAATGATGAAGTTAGATAAACAGAAAAAGGCACTAACACACACACACTGCAAGGTGTTCTGTGGTGCTGAGAAAGATGCAGGATTAGAGTCAAATTATGCTCAATCATGAATGATGAAAATTTATTTACCCCTCTATATCATCTTCATCAGACTCATTGGCCTTGTGTGGAGTCTTAATAGTGTCTCCTTTGGCCACAACTGCAATATCACACTTAACGTAGCCTTTACAACCCGCTGTGATGTCGTCAGGGTCAGACAACAAAGCCCATTTGTGGTAAAACTGATGTTCTGCAAGAGAAAAAATAAGAAAAGAAATTCTCCAAACACTGAAAAATCTGTATTATAGGTATTGATTTGCAATAATAAGACTGATCTGATTTTGTGTTGATCCTTTACCTGGCTGGAAGTAGATTGTGCCAACATCCAGTTTAAAGGTTCCAACCAGTGTTCCACTGCGCAGAAGATTTTTAGAGTGGATTACCTAAGGGTGGATTCAGAGAAATAAACACGGGAACATTAAGTACATGTGTGTTGTAGCAAACAAGGAATTCTGTTAATTTGTTTAATTTAATTTAATTTAATTTAATTTAATTTAATTTAATTTAATTTAATTTAATTTAATTTAATTTAATTTCGTTACCAATTTGAATGAATTAAACAACTTACAGACAACTTGAGGATTTTGTCAAACATAACATCTGGAGGGACATGGAAGTCGAAGACAAAATACTGGAAAAGAGAAAAGAGTGTGTGATGATGCTGACAGTATCAAGCCTCTATTTAGATATGTAGTCAGCTTTTCCTTAAACAGAGAGTACGTTGTAATGACTGACTCACTTCATTGTAGTACGGGCAGTTGGTTGATTCCTTCATTGAGGTGTACTTTTTATCTTCTCCAATCTCCACGCAGACCATTGGATCCATGTTCAGTCCCACCAGCTGTCTGGCCTCAATCACTGTCACGCTGACCTGGAATCAAATGATGAGGCAATATAGACTGGCTGACTGACTAACAGATCGACTGACTGATAGGCTGATTGAGTGATTAATTGATAATGTACCACGACTAAGATTAAAAATCAAGATCAACCACACCTGTGCAAGTATAACATTAATATACAGTATAATGACCGGTCAGTAATTCTTCAGCATACAACTGAGTCCATAAAGTGATGGGTTTCTCTTACTTGATAATCTACTGGTCTTCCAGAACTGGGCTCCATCTTTATGTCTGGCTTTGATCTATGAGACAGTGAGGCATCAGAAATAAGTGAGGTGATTTTCAGACAGATGCACATGATTAAAAATGGAAATACAACAATGTAAAAGGCAGCCATATGCTCAACAGAACCACGCTTGCCTCTTATTTGATACATTGGTGGTGACGGCTGTGACTGAGGCCAGTGAAATGGTGTCAGGGTCTGGTCCTCCTCCCATGAACGTGCCCTGGCGATCTAGATTTTCTGTCTCCAGAATAGCTGGCTCATCTGGAGATCATGTGAAGGACACACAGTAAGGACAGCGTGTACTAAAATAAAAGCACTTAAAAACTGTGACACGGAAACCTTAGCACATTGTATTCTTAAATTCATCTTGTGAGCTACTTGAGTCCACTGTGGGCCTGAAAATCAAGTTGGACTGAATTTGTATGATTCAATATGAGAATAAATTTTAGTGCTTTGGTTTGACATAACGTTCACTGGTGGGCTGAAATGGGCTGTAAGCCAGCATGAGTTTGAAATGTCAGCCTGGATTTCCGTGCTTTTTAGCTACTGATACCTCCGTTTCTTTCCTCCTTGTTTCCACGGTGCCTACTGCGCTTCATGGTGCCAAACAGTTCTTTGTGTGCTCTGTGGAAGAAATTTAAAATGATTTACCATTTCACAGGGAACAGGTCTGCACTTTTGTAAAGTAAATATCAATATAGATTTTGCTGATGCAATTAATTAAATGTCTGTTTTATCAACTACTTGCAATTCATTAAAAAAAAAAGGTCACCAATATTTTCTGCAGCCAGAGCTCCACTTCTTCTGTCTGAAAAGTTTCTCAAAAACTGGATTGTAAACCACCACAGACTAAACCATAACACTCTACTCCAACATCTTGTAGACAGAAGGAGGCCAACAACTAACTGATACAAAAACCAGCAACTGGAAAATGCCTAAATTATTAAGAACATTTAATGCATATTTGTAAAAAACTAAAAATATGACTTAGAAAACACACAAGTAAAGTACTGCGTGCGTTTTCAGAGGGGTGTCTGTGGGCTACCACACCCTGGTTTAGCCTTCAAAAGGGGCTTTCAATTATTTAAATCTGCTGACCTTAATACAATTAAACAGGATACATTTCACATGCCTTGTGAAAAATAATACACTTAAATGAATTAATCTGCCATCAGCAAAGTGTAACTGACACATTTCATTTTCTAACATAAAGTAGTGTGTTTCCAGCATTGGAATTTTCAAAAGTATACACAGATGACCTAAAGCCCTTTGTACGGGGCTTCCACTTTACACTTTCAGAGTTGTATGAAATAGTTTAAAACAGAAAACAAAGTAGAACACAATGAAACTATGCACCATACCTTTTAAACATACATCACAATGCTAGAAACCAAGAGCTCAGCTAAATAATGACGCACCCTTATGAGCTGCATGTTGCACAGTATAAACAACACTCATGCAATTGCAATTAAAATAAATCCACCTAGAATGCAAAGTTCCAAATATTTCTGTAGTATCCAAACAAAAAAAGTTCAGCTCAACAGCTTCACAGAACAAATATTAATCATCAAAAAGTCACTCTTCAAAAAGGCTGCAAGATATTACTGATTACTTGATTATAATTTGATTATACATACCATACAACAAAATTATGTTCTTGTCTCCTTCCTTCTAAGAAGCTCCACAGGTAGCTCCCTCCGAGGGAAACAGCTCCTGAACTTCTTTTTTCCTTTTCTTCTGAAATGGAGGCAACACTACATCAACATTTAAGGCGTTTACACAGCAGTAAGAATAAGGCCACAAAGTAAAGTTGTACAGAAAAGAATTGGGTTTGTCCAAGTCTGAAGTTGGGCAGGAGTGATGTGATACACCAATGAATAGTGCATGAGTGTTGAACCCGAGACTGGTAACTATAACTAGGGACTGCTGAGAGACGTCACTGTGAGCAGAGTCTGCCAATCCACATGTGCTCTGAACACAACAAAAGATATATATATATATAAAACATTTTTTGCTAAATTTTAAAATAAAATTAACCTCTAAGATGATCAGTAAAAAAGTCAAACATCAACCTTTGCATACAGGCAGTCAAATCAATCCAGTTGTTAAGCTGTAATTGTACAGTATAGTGATTTTGCATAATGTAGCTACAAAACATTAATCTTAACTAAAGTAATATATAAAAAGTAGTAGTTGTTGCACGTTATATATTTCATAAATATTAAAGAATCTGGCATGCTACAAGGTGAAGATAAAGACACTAAGTAAAATGCTTCTTGTATTAAAAGACTTTGATACAGTGCGTCCTTTTGTAAATGTTATATCACAACAAAACCATTAGAAAAACTTCAAAATGTGTGAGCATTGAGTAATCAATGTATTGCTGTGTCATAAGCGATAGAATTTCATGGAAGTAAACAAAATGTCCGCCCAGCCTAGTTGGAAGACTGCTCCATTTTAATCTTTAATAGGGTGCTGCTCCAAACTGGGTCTGCAGACACACTTTTTGTCACGGAATCACCAAATGATGTAAAGTCCTATTTGCAAAGCCTTGTGGTACAAATTCATCATTTCATCATGCATCATTTTGCCCTGAGGCTATTTACTTGAATAGATAAGGATCAAATAATGTAAATGTTGCCCGATGTGTTTCTCCACAAACTGAAAAAATAGCTAGTGTTAAAGCACTGATTATGCTGTATTATTTGGCTGAGTTGAGGCATGCTTTAGCAACTCCTATTCAATGCAACTTCTACTGAATGCTGAAGTACAACTCATCAATTACACATACAGCCAGTCTGTAAGCCATACGTCAAAGTCTAAAGTTGCTGGTATCCGATGAAACAAGGCTCTAAATTATTTAAGCGGTCCAGTCAGTGTTGCATGTGGCATCCTCATTATGTGGAGGTATCACTGTTCACAACAAAAGAAATGGATTTGGTTAGGGGGAATAACAGGGAAACATGTTATCATTGTTACCAAATTAGCAAAATATCTCTATATTTTACCCAACTGAGGAAATGGTTGAGTACTATGTGCAAGGATACATATATTAACATATGTGTATCAAGCAAAACATCACATTTAACTCTATGCAACTACTTTCCTCATCTTTACCTCAAACTATAACGGACACATACTTTTCCCACCTGCTCAACAGGAAGTGTGTGATACTCTCAGTGACACCAACCTGGCCACTCTGTTGAGGGATTCTGTTAATGTTCTGTTAATTACATGACTCAATAGCGGCTACGAGGGGTTGAGGAGATGTCCTCGTTCCTCCAGGATGGCCGTGACATGTAACCATGTCACCAGTCGTGCAAAGTTACCGGTTGCCCCTGTCGTCTAATATACTAACCTCATTCACTGATGGGTGCTGTCATCGAATGCAACTTTAAACACTCTGAAGTCGACATCAGCCAACAAACAAATGAGCAAGGATTGACTTCTCTGGTCTGATGAAGAACAAAACATATTTAACTTATTAAACACAATTATATACTACCCTTCTTTACATCGGAGAGATTCTCAATAGAGTTAATGGTACAGGTCAACATCTTAAAAACATAAACATCTTATAACTGTACAATACAAAAGAACGTTATTATCTGTATTTTGGATAAATATTTAGGTTTACGCTTATGAATATGCATGAGCAAGCAACCAAGCCCTTAAAATGACACCTTTGAAAATGTCGTCTAGGGTGAACCACAGAATGACTTGATACCAACCATGCAATCTTATCCCATGTAGGTCCAGTGACCAAAGGCCTTTTTTGGCTGTTGGCTGTAGGCTGGTTATCACCAACTTGTGTGTGCTCCAGTGGCTCTGTGGGTAAACCACCTGACCAAGGTGTAGTGTATCCTTATGACACATTTCAGACTCCTGGATGGGGGAGTTTGGCAAGCTTCATCTCTGAAACAGAGCCAGAGGGCATTGTTATGGTTGGCGTTAGGGGGGGGGGGTGCGTTGCATTAGCCAGCAAGCACCTAGAGCACATGTGGATCTAACCTAAAGTGACCTGAGGAAGATACTTATGAAATGAGTGCTCTATGAAAATTATTGCAGAATGAATTACAGACTTATCAGACGCCTTCTGATGGTATTACATGATGCACGAGAATCTAAGTGCCTTAAACTTTTGCACAGTGTTGTGTACTTTCTCTTTGATACATCACAAGCCCCACTTGACAGCACTCATTCAGTTACTAACCTGGATCTACTGGTCTTTCATTCAGTACTACTGGGATGGACATAGTTTGGCCTATATTTATTTACATTTAAGGAAAAATAGGTAAGCCGAATTAGCTATAACAGTACCTTTTTGCAATGTACCATTGGATGCACTGACATCTATCAATGAATTACTTCGATACTGAAGAAATCTGGAAAAACCCCACAATCCTCAGGCAAGTTCTGAAGCGTTCTATCTCTTGTGCTGTTAGTCTACATTATCTCGTAAGTATGAGATCGTTTTCTCTTTATTACGAGATACGAAACTCATAATTCTAAAATAAAGTCTTAATTTTACTCATTTACTTGTGAATGCTATTCCCTTCCACAGAAGATAAACCTACTCTTAGGCGCCACACTTCACATGTGCTACCTGTTGTTGCCACCACCTGGTGGCCACAGAGTTGTCATTGCAGTTGGCTGCACCGTGAGTATTTTAAATACAACAGACAGATAGGTAGCTAATTTATTTCACCCGTTTCACTCAAATTAGACTCACATTTTTTCGTGCAGTGTGCACGAATAGGTACCTAGCATCCGCTAAGTTTAGTTAGCTCCAGTGCCATCTCAGAAGCTATGCTATGTAAGTGCCACTATGCTAAAGCGACTAAGCAGCATCCGCTTTTCTGCCAGTTAACTGTCACATATTAAGTCTAATTTGTCTCAGTACCCGAGCTTACACTTTTACTGACACTCCTGGAAAACGACTTCCAGCCCAGTCTGGTGGTAAAGTAAATGTTCGTGTTTACTGGTGTTAACCTTATATTATTTAGCATTATATTAGCCCATTATATTCATTTTAGCTGCCACACACATATTCATTAGCATCATTAAGTGGAACGAAGTTACTACAAAGGTACACGGTGTTGTGGCTCATATATCTCTGACAGGAAAGTCACCTCTTACCGGTTGTCTAAAGTTTTTCCGCTGCTTAGTCTGACGCCAACTTTAAAGACATTTTATTTTCTGACATCAACCGGAAAGAACCTGGACGGAAGCAGCTCTGAAGAGAGGTGGGGTCAGCACCTGGACTCATCATTTTGTCCTTAAAATGAGCCTTTTTTAATTCATGAAGAGACATTTGATTCACGACTTTCGTTTATGTGTTTGTCTGCAGTTGTAAAAGTCTGAAGAAAAGGTAGGCCAAGATTTTCTTTTCTTTCATTTTTAATTTGATTGAAAAGAACTGTATAAAACAGCATGTGACAGATCAAATGTGAATAAACCCTGTGATTTTTTTGTAATGTTAAATGTACCATATTGACCATGTTGGCCACTTTAGTCAAAATAGGGCACTGGGACAACCGAATGTGAATGTGTTTATTTCTGAATGACCTTATTTTGGTAAGGTTTTTAGACCAATAAAACAGGGTCAAGTTGGGTCTCAACTAGATTTATGTGAATGTAGCAGTAGCCATTAAATGGCAAGGATGACTTCAGCTTGTCCTCTCCAAAGAAAGACCTCCATCTAGTGGTAAGACCATTTCATTCAAAGGAAGAATCATTACCACATCTATTGAGGACATCGACTGCATCACACACATTAATGTCCAAGCAGTGTATGTCACTGAATATTATTCCACCGTTGGCATGGCAATTATTCACGAGGGCAGGCTCTCAGCTTTTTCTTTTTTTTTTTCTGTCTCCAGGAAACGCTGCATCCCTTTGGCCACTTCCATCTAGCAAGCAGGCGGTGTGGTGGGGGGAGTTAAAGTGACACAGCTATATTATGTGAAAGTAAAGCAGAGCAGCTCACAAGGGTGAGATCTTTAAAGGGGGAGTAGCCTTTTTATAGACGAGAGACATTGAGGATCAGAATCTCTCCAGACCTCCTTAGCCTTAAAGGAGACTGGAGTAAATTCCCTTTGTGGATAGCCTTGGCTTAAATTATCTCCAACCGACCGGGTATAATTCAATGCTTTGTTTTCTTGCTTTTCTCTCTAATGGTTTGTGAGGCACAGATGGACAAGCAGCTGATGCACGAGGCAGTTCCCTGCATAGTGCACTGTGAAAGTGAGAACCCGAAGGCATCTTGAAATAGAAATTCAAAAGAGGAGGAGGACGGGGAGGAGGAGAGAAAGGAGGGGGTTTTGAGTGAGAGCATTGGTATGCCAGGCTCAATACCTAGCATGGCTGTGCAGAAGAAACAGAGTGTCATCCCTCCATCGCAGGGACCACTTTCTACACGTACGGTCGAGAGCCAAAGGAAGGGGAATGCATTTGAAAGGACCGGAGGTTAGTAGAATTAGCTTTTGTTTCAGAAGGATTTTGTATAGTAGCTGATCTAAACAAGCCTTTCCTTGAAGCTAAGCCAGAATGCCTGTAACAAATACAGGATCATCTGATCACACTGATGACGCATGAGTAGAATATACAGATAATACATTCACACTGAGAAATCACTATGTAAATGAGCATGGCTGCGATGAACGTGAGAAAATTAGGGGGCATCTGTGGACACAGATTACATAATATACATAGGATGATCAACATCCTGATATGGTGAACCCTAAAAAAATTCACATTCATGTGATTTCTGTTTTTCCCCTTGTGCATTTACACCAATTACTCATCAGTCTTGTGTCTCTCTCTTGACCTTTTCCGTGGCTCGTTTCAGTCATCTTCATAAGGACTGGTCATGTTCTCTTTGCCTTTTATACCCAGGCTGTTTATAATGACTCTTTCATTTGTAGCTGACCCTAAGGCCATCCCAGTCCATAACAGACACGCTTGGGGCAGATTTTTAAAGTTGAGTTGTTTTCGGTTGATATGTAACAGCAGCTTTATATCATTTGTTGTACTTTTGTTGTGAGATGTGTTTAGGTGTAGAATCCTATGCGACGTTCACAAGTTGTAGTAGAAAATCCAAATAATATTGAGTGTCAGATTATGGAAAGAAAAACCTTGAAGAGGTCAGAGGTATTGCTATTTTTTTCACGGAATGACATGTATATTTTTTTCCTCACCTACAGAGAATGGATCTTATGACAAACCAAATTCACAGACCAAGAAAGCAGCCTGTTCTGTCAACAAGTCTGCCCAAATCTCCAACACAGCTTCTCCACGAGCCACTGCAGGTTTGATACAGCTCTCTGTTAATCTGGGGGAACGCTCACTCTTTATCAGCCAGATGTCACAATATTCGGATCATGTCTTAAAGCATGAGGTTCTTTTACAGACTGCTTTGAGTTTGGGTTTTGAAGTTTTATGTAACTAATAATGGTGATAAATAAAATGTGATTTACATTTTAATGTAACCAGTGACTATAAAGTTTTATTTTGACATTCTAGTGGCTAATGGACTAAATGTTGATGAGAGGCTGAAAGCGGCACGAGAAAGAAGAGAAGAGCACCAGAAGTTACTTGGTATGTGAGCTCCTATGGTGGTAGAATTCACAGTGCAGTTAATGCACCGTCCTCAGTTTCTAAAAAGATTAGCATAGATAACCGATAAATCTATTTATACTGGTTCACTTCTTTTCCCCAGCCTCTCGGGAGCTGAGCAGGTTGGAGCGGGAGCAGCGGGCCAGGCTTTACTATGAACAACAGCTGCAGGAGCGCAAGAAGAAACTCCTGGAGCAGAGGCTCAAAGAGGAGAGGAGGCGTGCTGCTGTGGAGGAGAAGCGCAAGCAGAGACTCAAGGAGGAGAAAGTGAGTTTTCATTTTGGAAATCAAAAACTTTTATTTTTAGAGAGGCCACGGATTTCACTGCTCTGGATGGAGTAACAGCAACACTGAAGCTTGTTTTCCCAAATTAAGGAGCGATATGAATCTGCAGTACGCAGGACTCTGGAGAAGAGCCAAAGGGCCCAACAGAATCTCAGTCAAAGCTCAAGAGGAAGGAAGCTCACCAAAAATGGTAAGAAGAGATGAACATGCTTCCTGTTTTTCCTCTCCTTTTAACTTTCTAATCTCATAACACCATACTTAGCACTGTCTGTTCTCTTCGTAGCATATCTTAACACAACAAGTCTCGGCGTGCCTTATCTTTTGTTTTTGCTGCACTTAAAACTTTATACCAATCAATACGCTAGTTCCACGTCGCTTACCACTGACAACATGGGAGAAGAACTTGGTCAGTCGCCTCCTTACCCCCACTTGCTCTTATCTGGCCAGGAGCAAGAGTGCTGGTTGTCAGTCAGGAAAAGAAGGTACTTTCCCCGATGGTAACAGAATGTACTCATTTGCTTTAATGTGATGATAATGCAGTGCTAATGGTTTGTAGTGCATTTTTAAAACATTACTTCAACTATATTGCTACTACTAACTTTTGCAGGCCCTTTGGTTACTAACACTGCTCATTTCCCTCTCTGTTAACGCCCTGCTTCACATTTCCATTTTCACTGTTTGCACCATTTGTGCATATTTGTCCAATCTTTGATAATTATGGCACAAAAAAACACTGGCCCAGTTGTCCATGTTTGTCGCCGTGCAGTTTCATTCCACTCCATGAATACCACCACCAACACCACCACCACCACCACCCCCCCTCACAAACCCCATCACCACTCTGGCCCAGTCCACCAGAGGCCATCTGCCTCCCCCAGTCCCAGAAACAGAAGCATCAATCTGGCACAGGTAAGTCTAGCTGTTCCTTTGGTCCTACATACACTCATGTTGCTAAATAATAGTGTTTACATGATTTTACAGTCTTTACTTTTTCGGTCCGATTGAACTCAAAGATATAATTATAAAATGGTGCAAAACTGTAATTCTGTAAACCTTTTCTTTCCTTCTTTTTGGCTTAGATCAAAGCAGCAAGACAGCAAGATGCTAATAAGAAGAACTCAAACAGTGGCTCCAACATTGAATCAACTGCCATCAAAACCACTGCTAAACCAGCCACAGCTACACAAAGCAGAACAGCCTCCCCCTCACCCGAACGGTAGGTTAGATTTGTGTGACAAGTACGTCCACTGTACATTCATGAAATAGTCACAGTGCTGTGAGCAAAGTGGGACATCTGCTCTCTTCTGCTGGATTTTAAAGGACTCCCCGAAGATCAATCAGCAGACATTCAACCCCGCTGCAGCTGGAGCTCCCATCGGTCCCTGAGGAAGATGTTGCTGTTTGTAGTTCCGCCATTGCTCCTGGTAACTCAAGGCCTGTCAGGACATCAGCTGAAGGTCAGCAAGAGAAAATGAGGGATGGAAATGCACCTGAGACTCCTTGTTTGAACCTGCTCAATACAGAAACAGAAACTACAGCCAGAACAGCAGGAGATGGAAGTAAGCTACAGAAATGCTTGACACGAAAAGTGCAGTATTTAGAGTGCTATTTAATGTACTTCAGATATATGTTGAAGTTACTTTTCTCTTCAGGTTCTTCCCAGATGCCTCCTCATCCAGCTCCACAGCCTCGTGAAGTTGTGAGCAGACCCTCAGCTGGGACTACAGACCCAGAGGAGGCCTCGCGTCTCCTGGCTGAAAAGAGGAGAGAGGCCCGACTACAACGGGAGAGAGAGGAGCAGGAGCGCCTGCAGAAAGAGGAGGCAGAAAGGTAAAAAGCATGTCCACCTACGAGACAGAACTGCAGAGGAAGGTCGTTAACATTAATTTATGACATGTCCAGGCAAAGTCGTGAAGAACTGGAGCGCAGAAGGGCAGAGGAGCGAGCACGACAGCAGGCAGAGGCTCAGCGTCTGATAGAGGAGAAGAGGAGAAGGGAGGAAGAGGAGCAGAGACGAGCCGAGGAAGAGAGAGCTCAGGCCATGAGGGAAGCCGCCCTTCTGCAGAAACAGGTGGGCAGCACAAACATTTACTCTGCCAACACTCCACAAGGTTAAATTGCACAGCTCTGTTCCAATGGATGCTTTTGAGTTATCTTTAATTTCAGTTATTTTCTTTGGAAGGTACAGTTTCAGGTTTTGTGCTCATTCTCACAAAGTGTTCTGTACCTGCTCTGTGTTTTATGCAGCGGGAGGAGGAGCAAGCCAAAGAGAGGGCAAAAGCAGAGCAGATGAAACAAGAGCGAGAGATCCTCGCACAGAAAGAAGAGGCAGAGCGCCAAGCAAGAAAAAAGGTGACAAGATAAAATCTTACTTGTATAGTATATACAACATGAGCAAACAAATATATTCTCGTGTTAGTTTTCCCAGCCCCAACCCCCTACAAGAACTGAGACTACAGTAAATGTATGCGTAGTTATAATAAATTAAACAACAGGTAAACCAATAAGGCAGACTAATAACACCATCAACTATAAATAAATAGGTAAATAAATACAATCAGCTCAGAATTTTAGGGTCAAGGCTTTAATTGAAGAAAGATTCCATGTTAACTGAATCTAATGCAGTGTAGTGACCTCTTTAATCCAGTGTTTACTGGTGGGTCTTTCCACTTTTACAGAATTATTCTCAATTCAAGGAGAGAACAGAAAACTATCACACTGTTGTGAGACCAATTCAAATGAGCATCCCCTGGGGTCATCCCAGAGAGAGCAGTCAGTTGGGATGGTTGTGAGGTTTTTCAACATATTTTGTGACAAATATCAAATATGGATTTCCAAATTGTATTGATTATTTTATGTCAAAACACATCTAGGATTTGTTTGCTTCTCCCTCCCTTCCTCATAAGTACATTATCTTTTTTCATCAAAATATATTATTTTCATCAATAATATATCAAAGGTTCTGTTTTAGTCAAGAGACTGAATGTTCTCACAAAGCCTTCTGTGACAGAGTTTTACTGAAAGCTGTTTTTTTTTCCAGCGACTTGAGGAGATCATGCGGAGAACCAGAAGGACAGATTCTCCAGATACGGTGAGATTTACTGCTCAGTTTTTAAAAAGTACATTGCCCCTGGGTTCATATGACGCACATCAAACATCAACTAATAACTAACCAGCTCCGCTTCTAAAAGCCACACAGCCTGTCTTTGACTAAATTGGTTAATCCTGTTCAACGCAGAAGTCTGGACCAGTGAGGATCTTGCCAAATGAAGCCCAACCAAAGGAAAACACAGAACCTGTGCAGAATGGCACTATAAAAGATGCCATGAAGCTGCAAGTGGGGACTAAGTCCTCACAGCTGGGGCTGAATAATGAGGAGGACATGGTACCTGTTGTGGCCTTCAAAGAACGCAGGTCTCTCAGAACGCTCACCGGCCTGGAGGAAATCCAGACCCACCAGCGCGCAGGTGAGACACAAACAGCAGCTCACCTGCCCTCAGGGTGGGAGAGAAACACCAGCAACCAGCCAGATTCTTACAACATTCGGCTCTGAGCATGTTTGTTCCTTATTAGCTCTAAAAAAGGGCATGGCAGTGCCTACACCACACAATCAATATCATTCATTCTGAAATGCGATCTGTGCAGGCAGGGTTTGCATCAGTCTGGAAAGCCACACATAAAACCAAACAAGGCCGGTTGACAAGAGTAAAGCACTGAAATATTCATAAATTTCTAACTGTGCGTCACAGTCGTAAGTTGCTCTGAAACATTTTATTTAATATCTTCAAATTATTATTTTTTTTTGTTTCCCTTTCATGTGTTCTGTAGAGGTCATCTGAGCACCTGCAAAGTGGGCAGAAGTTCAGATACTTTGTTGGAGAGCTGCGATTTCTGTGTGAATGACGGGAATTCCTGCAGTCCAGCCTGTTTGCTGCCATTCAGCACCTTGAAAGAGCATGTAAAATTACAGCCTTGCCTCACTGAGGTCGTCAGCATTTGGTCACTTTTCTGTGTGTAACCAGTGGCACAAATATTGGGCAAGTAAGATTTTAATTTCTTCAGTACAGCAGGTTTCTGAACTAATAATGACTATCAAAAAAACAAAAAAAAAACAGTAGATGTAGACAGTGGTAAAGGCCGCTTGCTGGCAAATGCAGTTAATCAGTTATTGAGAGTGTTGCCTATATGAAATACTAGGAATAGCCATTCCAACAATCACAACATATGTTAGCCATATGCTTTTTTCCTAATTCCTGATATTTCTTGCTCTCTAAGCACTTTCCCTTCCTCAGTTTTGTCACTGTGGAATTAGAATAGCTCTGTTTGCGCTAAGCACACGAGTTTAGGGTGTTGGTACAAGTTTAATTCCTTCATAAATTCCTATCTTGCCCTTTGATTTTGTGAAGTATAGCAATCACATATTTCAAAGCTGCTGAGGAACTTAGTTTCCAAAGACTTTGCTTCAGTTTTGTGAGTGATGTTTTAGAAAATACAATGCACAAGGCATTTATTGCACTGACAGTTGCTTTGTTTGATATTGCGCAATCACTTTACAAAGCAATGTTTGAGACATAGAGGTTAAGCGAATTTATTATAATAAAAGCATATAAAAACAAATGTATCTGATCATCAGTATTTGATCTTATAGTTGAAGTGTTGCTTATAACTATCACTTGTTAACCTGTTGAGAAGTCAAAATATGCCATATTTGATTAAAGCTGATACTATGCTGCATCTCTGCCTTGTTTTTCAGGTAACACATTGACTGTAATTAATATGAAAACAATGAAATAAAAGATGGCACATTAAAACACCAATTGTGATTTTAAAAAATGCTGTTTGTCTGTACAGTGTATGGATGTAAACACCTCATACTGTCCACACTGTGCACATCTCTCAGCATTTGTACTGAGAAAGCTAAGGGTTAACAGAGGACGGAGAAAGAGGCTGAATCATTTGAAGCAGGCGTCTGGTTTCCTCTGTCTGCGCATGCACCTTCCTGAGCTCGACCTCCAGCTCACTGTCAGCCAACAGAGATGAAAAATCTCCATCTGCAGAGGAAGATCACACAAATAAGGCTAAGAACTATGGACATACAGTGGATGACTATTTCAGATAATCAAAATGGCTGCCGATAAATAAATCTACAACAAATACAAACCTTTTTTGAGGTTGAATATTGTAACTATGCCGAGATGCTGGAATTTAACGTCTTTCTTTTTGAGAAATACTAACAGGTACTCTGACATGGTGATGTAGTGAGGTCTCAGTAACCCAATGATCTCCTCTAAGAAAAGTAGCATGAAAACATATGAAATAAGTATAAAATAATACACAACAAACACTGATTATCTCTGTTTTATCAGTAGGTAGTATTTGCACATTATATTACCAGTCATTTCTAGTTTGCTTATGATGGCTGCACAGTTACATGACAACAGAGAATTTTGAATTTGTCCAGACATCTTCACCAGTCCTGAAACCTGTTCTGCTGTTATTGCCGCTGACAGGTTAAGTGGATCTGAAACGATAAGAAATTGTAAGAGATCATGATACTTATGAAGTTGGAAGTAAAAGATATAATATGGGGAATTGATATTTATCAGTTGTTTTTCTTGTTTTTCAATTCAGATCCACATTAAATTTTCTAAAACAGATAAGAGATGGTAACTCACGTCCAGGCCACTCACTCCAGGTGGTCAGGTGATTTAAGCATGATGTCACATGCAGCAAGGTCTCATCTGACAGGCCGGGAGATAGAAGGGCCCCGAGGAGTCCTGATAAACACAGACTTTCCATCACAGCCTAGATAACAATGATGGGATTCAACATGACTTTATCAAGAGATTCTCCATCTCAGGCACTGTACACACACAATTCATGTGTTTACTACAGACAATGTGACCTGTAGCCTTGGTGTACCTGCTGACCCATGCGGGAGCTACACAGGTTAGTGATTATCACACAGCTGTGTGTGATTATGGCAGAGCTGGACCTGTGATGATGAAGCAGCAGAGCGACTTCATCCAACAGTCCTTCACTCACAAGGAAGTCCTGGAATCAAACCACAGAAATATTATCAACATTTGGATTTTACTAGATAGGTTCCCTTACACCTGCATTTCCCATTTTTTCTGACATACAGTGATGTGCCCTTGAAGTTACATCTTCATCATTATTGTCATTATTATATTTATGCTGCTTTGTGGGAATTCATACGTTGTTTGGTGGGTGTGCAGACAGTGCGGACAGGAGTGTTACAGCTGGCTCTGTCCACACAGCAGCAGAGGTTTTCAGAAGTGCTTTCAGAGGTAACACACAGTCAAGCTCCATCAGCTGCTCCTGGATCAGAACTGCACATAAAATTGACAAACAGTATCTGCATCCTACATGGTGTAAATTTAAGGTGCTGTTGTTTATGATTACCATTCTTTGAGAGTGTTTGTAGACATCTGCATGCTTGAGCTGAATTCTAAAAATGGAATGAAAAAGATTTTTATCAAGCATTGTTTATCTTAAAATTCAGTTACCACCAACCTAAGTTCACAATTACCTTTTGTACAGACGACAACATGAGAGTCAAAAGAGACTTTAACAAATAATGACCCCCTATGCTCAGCAACTTCGGGTGATGCTCCCGGATAGCAGCGATGTTGCACAGAGCAGTGCAGCTGCAAAACTGAACCTCTGAATCCGAGGACTGCAGTAGAAGGACCAACACAGGAATAGCTCCTGCTTGACACAAGATCCTTGTTGACCCATCTAGAAAAAGAGGAGAAAGTTTAATATTTTTGGCAAAGTCACACGGGAAAGAACTTGATCAAAACAGCTCCTGGTTTTATGAAAAAAACATGAAGAGTGACTCTCAAAGCAAACTATCCCACCTGACTGCGTGAGATGTAACAGAGCCCAGGTTGCGTTCTGCTGCACCCGTGGGTCATAGGATTTTGCCAAAGCAAGCAGTGGTATGATTCCATCCACCACGATAGCATCTTTGTTTGATTCTGTATGAAAAGAAAGGAAAACATGCTCTATACAGAACTACGCTATTGTTGCTGTGTGTTGTCTCTTTGCAGTCACACACACAATAAAATTTTGGGCAACCCCATAGAAAGGAAGCAGCTGGCAGAATTAATAATATGCTGTACAAATATACCGGTTGCTACTTTTTCCATTTAAATACATTTGTGCTTCTTTCTTTAAATGTTTCACACAAATGAATTTAGACAGCTCTCCAGACAGCTGTGACAACTGTTTAAAACCATTACAGACCTGAGGAGGCCAGCATTGCGACGCAGGCACAGGAGTGACACTGAGCGGCTGAATCACCAGACTGGAACAACTCCAGTATGGGCACCAGCATCCCCATTTCAATCACCAACTCTTTACACACTGAAATCAGATTTTATGGACAGTGACTATGAGATTTCAGGTGGAAGCTGTGATGCTGTGTTGAATTTACCTATTTAAGTCTTCAACAGAGAAGAGTGGATCAGGATTATTAATTAACAAATAACAGTATTTTAAATTCCCATGACTTTTATCTCTTACCATTATTCTTTACTAACAGATTGACCAAGGCGAGAGAGATAGTCTTTTGCACATCCAGGTCTGTTGATAAAAGTAAAGCCATGACTGGCTCCATGAAGGCGTCTGGTAGAGGAGATTTCACTGTAATACAGAAAATTTTATGAGTCAGTTCAACTTCTTGCCTGTTGTTTTACAACAGACAGTTGAACACAATGTAAATTAACTGTCAGTCTAACTAGCCAAAGCCAAATGTTAGATTTTAACTTAAGATATCTGGTTGTGGGCTATAAATTTAGGTCCAAAAAGAGATATCGCTTCTCTGTTCTATTAACCTCAACTAAAAAAACACAGGAATCTGTCAACCGCCGCCTGTAAGAAAAGGATGTGGTCATCTATTTACATACTACAGGACGTAACCTGCACAAAGAAAAAATACAGTTGAAAATTTGCATGATACGGGTCGTACCCGTTAGAGAGCTTATCTTTAAGCAGTGAGTGATAGGAGAGATGCAAACAATAGTCTCATTTTATATGCCATTGATCAGCATGTCCTTTCTATCACGCAGCTTGTCAGAAGCAACATAAAAATCTGTTTGTTTTCTCTACTCACAAAGATGACTGAGATGTAAATAATGCATGGCAGCACTCATTTGTAGACCAGTGTTTTCCGAGACAGCAAGTTTGTTCAGTGCTTGTAGACTTTCCTGACTGAGCAGCTGGGTTTCATCGTCTGAGGGGAGAAACAGATTAATAAAGGTGAATATTCCAAACGTAAGAGCTGATAAATCCAACATCAAACACTTTTTACTTTATTCTGATTTTGTAGGTTTTGTGTAAACGTCATGCCCAGTTTTTTTATGAAACATAAAATGATTTATGTTTTCTCAAGATAAAAAGAGTGTTCATGTAACTTTTGATATTATAGATTTAATACAATATATCAAGAGTGTAAACTTTGTCTCTCCTTGTCTTTGTTTAAATAAAAAAACACAGGTTATGTGCTTAAAGGTGTGTTTCCCCTCCACAACAGAACAATCTACACCCAAAGGTGATGATGTCCACAATGTTCCTACCATTCAGGAGGCGTAAGGAGGGCAACTCTTGGGTCGTCCTCAGGAAACTCCTCTCAGGTGTAATCCTAACGCAGTTGCACTCAGAAAACTCTCTGAAAACGTTCCTGATTTTTCGTTCAAACTCTCTGCAAACTTTTCTTAAATGAGCAGTAAGTTCTCTAAGTTGAGAACAATTCTCACAAAGACCAGAAGCCATGTCTGCATCCTCAACAGAAAGGTACGGCACCTGCCAGTTTCACAAAGACCTGCACATGGACACGCCTACTGGGACATCACGTGACTGTAATGTAAATTACCCTGCATTTGTTACGGGATATTACATCTTTCAGACCCTTTACAGGACTAAAAAACAAATGTTTATTTATAAGCTTATTTCTTTATTTTTGCCCTTTCTTTGTTGTTTTGGGTTAAAGCCTTCTCCATATTAAGTGTAACTGAACTGTATTTCACTTTTTGTACTGCCTCACTCCTACAGACCTATGTTTTCTGTGTTCTGCGTGTTAAAAAATGTTTTTTCAAAAAATGAACGGAATTGATCTGCCGTCGTTACGTAATGACGATTCACCTGTCCTCGAATTTCATTGGTGGATTTGTTGTTTGTGTTTGTACGTCACGAACGCGGAGCGGACGCTCCTGCCCTGACGATCGTCTTTGCTGTGGTTGGCTTGGAAACCGTCGCAGCGTCGTTTGTGGGGTCGGAGGACAGCACAATCACTGCAGGGTAGATACACGCAGTTACCCCTTACTAACCCCTACACCGCTTTTTACGTTGATTTGTGTGAAGTTTGGTTTATTTTAAGGCTCACGTTACTTGTTGAAGAACCTAAACCGTGTTGTACCAAACGTAATAAGTTAACAATGCCACTTAGCTAGCGTTAGCATTTAGCAAGCTAGCTAAGGTTGCTAACGTTACATAGCGGTCTCACAAAGGTTGCTTTTCCGCACAAGTTTTACTGTTTTTTAATACTAAACATAAGTAGATTCCACAAAAAACACGATGCGGGTTTGTTCCAGTGTTTTTACCCAAATTGAACTTGCATGAAACAGTTAAACTGAACTAAGCTAATGTTGTGGGCACGTTACAAACCATTGGAGGATCACCCAGCAGAGATTTATTTAAAGTTAACGTTATCCCTGTTTTTTTATTTTTAGAATGAAAGCCTTCCTCCCTGGATTACTCTCCTTTTGCACTCAGAATGAGAGGCATTACAGTGCCTGAGGATGCCAGCGGGTGAGTTTAATGGTGGCCAGTAATGCGTTAAAGCATAAGACAGCATTTTAATGTTTTATACACTGTTGGGTAGTTTAATATCTAAAAATGCATTTTTTTAAAATCATTTTTTGCATGTAAATAAATGTTGTGAAGTAAAAAGCACACCATTTCTATCTGAAATGTGGTGGATTAGAGGTAAAAGTACAAGTACCTCTAAGTTATTCGTAAGTACAGTAAATGTGGCCTTCACCAGAGCAACACACACTGCTTTGATCAATTTTATTAATGATAGTGTAACCTTTTAACAGGTAATAGTGAGGACCGGGCAAAGACCCGGGAAAGATTCAACGAAGTCTTCAAGAAATACACTGAAACAGAGAAGAAAAAGTTGAAGAAGAAAAACCCTGAAACTCAGGAAACCATTGTGGTACGTGCTGTAATATGTGCACTTCTACCTTCAAGGGTTATACACTACTTGCAGAACATGTCTTAAAATCATCCCGGTAGATTCAGTATTCTGTATGCAGCATAACATTCATATTCTATGAATCTTCTTCCTCAAAAGTATACTGATGGCAGTGCAAACCAATGTTAATGATTGAAATCTCATTAAATCCTAACATTTCTTTGCTCTCTGATTTCCCTTCTTTAGCTTCAAAATCTGAAAAAGAATCTCAACCTTGACAAGGACACAGAAGATGATGAGACCATCCTCCAGAACACATATCACCCTGAACAGGGCAGCCCTCGCTACACCAAGAATATAAGGAGAGAGAGGGAAATAGCTGAAAAGGTTAATATCAACAACAACAGAAACCAAGAGGAGATTCAAACATCAAAAACCAAGAGGAAGAGTAAGAGGGAGCTTCCCGCCCTCCCCATATCAGAGGACACCACAAGTTACATCCAGAAGGATACAGATGGTGACAAGTCTGAGATTGCTTTTGAACCAGATGATATTGGTGGTGGAAAGGAACCAAAGCGAAAAAGTAAGAAGGGGAAAAGCAAAGGAGATTCAGGCGCCAAGGCAGAAAGCCAGGTAGAGGATGCAGAGGACAAGCTGCTGCATGAATACCAGCAGCAGATTGCGCAGGAGGAAGAGAGGACTCCTAAGAAGACAAGGGTCAAGACAGAAGAAGAGAGCTCTGTCTCCCAAAATGTTGCACTGAATAATGATGTTGGGAAGAAGAAAAAGAAGAAGCTAAAATCTGTAGTTAGAGAGTCGGATTTTGGGTTTGTGTCCTTTTTAATACACTATATATTTGTTGTGTTTTTTTACATTTAGCCATAAGCTAAGTTTTTTAGCTGATATTGAGATATGATTTACTCCTTATTGCTCCACAAGGGATCAGGATGAAGGTGCAGACCAGGATGCTGATGTGGAAAACGAAACTGAATCCAAGGGAAAAAAGAAAAAGAAGAAGAAAAAGCATGGTAACTGGATGCTAATTGTCAGAAAATAATTCACAAAGTTCTATTAAAATGTTGGTACAATGCATGATGTTGACGAATTTCAAGTTTTTTTTATTTTTCCATTTTTCAGTTGTCAAAGAAGAGAGTGAGACTGAGGCAGAAGCACCACAGAAGCCAACATTCGATGACAGCCTTGTGCTGGGAGTGTATGTTCACAGAACAGATCGCCTCAAAACAGACCTACTCATCTCACACCCAATGGTGAAGATCCATGTTGTTGATGAAATCACTGGACAGTATGTGAAGAAAGAAGACTGGTGAGAATGGATACTCTCAGATCCTATTTCCCTGTTGTGTTTCTATTACAGATTACATTCATTCTTTGGATACCACATACAGCATACAGTAAACACTAACTGTATGAATTCAGTGATTTTGTTCACCTTTAATGCATTAATATGTCTTGCTGTTGTCTTTAATAGCCATCGACCAGTTGCCTCATTTTATGAGCAAGAGAACGTCGACCACATTCTCCCCATCATGACTCAGCCTTTTGACTTCAAGAAGAACAAATCGATAATTCCAGAGTGGCAGGAGCAGATCATCTTCAATGAACGCTTTGGATACTTTGTGGAACAAAATGATGAAAGCCCCAGAGTCATACTTTTCTTTGAAGTAAGAGACATTTCATTTAGAAATATCTGGTCAATTTCAACATACCTGTCAATAATTGTTTTTCATTTAAATGTTTTGTAAAGATCCTGGACTTCATAACCATGGAAGAAGCAAGAGCCAACTTTGATGTTGACAAGCATGAACGAGGATTCAGAAAGATCGCGTGGGCGTTCCTCAAGGTACTGGGTTTGTCCTTGACACTGAGAAAAAAGACCATTCTGGCTTAATTTTAATAAAGTTTAAGGTTAAGTCCAAGTTAAGTTAATTGCTTATTTCCAACCTTATTTTATATTTCCCCCTTTTAGCTTGTTGGCACAAATGGTGTGCTGAACATCGACAGTAAACTTCGTCTCCAGCTCTTCTGTCCTCCACCTCGGTCCAAGAGACAACCTAAAACGATAGAGGTGGTCGAATGGTGGAGGAAGTACCCGAGGCACAAATACACATCCACGCTTTATGTTACAGTGAAAGGCATTAAACTCCCTGAGCATGTAAGTTAGTTGTCATTTTGTAGCTGCTATTGATTATTTCTTTGTTTATCTTTATACTGTCTCACATTTCTACTATATGAATGTACATAGGTGTATGTTTGACATGTTACATGTTAGTTATACCGTAGATAATGTTGCTTCACACATTCTGATGTAAAGTTCAAGTAAAGCCTCCAGTGGATTTACTGAGATGTTGTAGCTGAGATGTTTTTTTTTTTTTCATTCTGCAGGTGGACCCTAGCATGCGGTCCATGATGGCACTGCAGGAGGAGAGAGGCAGCACCTCCTACAGTGAGCTGCAGAACGAGGTCACCAAGAGAAGCCTGACACAGCCTCTAGACAGCAAGCCCCCGGTTTTGAGATGGAGCAGGCTGCCTGGTCAGGTTGGTGGAGTGCACAGATCTCAAAAAATATTTTAACTTTTGCATCATATGAACCATTTTAACCTGTATTCGTCACGGGATACATACGTTTTCAGGGTCAGTATATAAGCAGACTGGATGATATGAGGTAAATTCTTTGCAGACATGTAAGATTGTCTCAGCCTTTAATTGTAACTTCCCTTATCAAACTCCATCTACTGCATTTGGCACTTAGGTAGACTGAAACAACCTCAGACATATTTGCTCATGCTGTCTGACTCTGGTCTGGACAAACAGGGTTGACTGCACAAGCCTTATAGGAGTTTTTCTGTTACAGGTCTGCCGGATTCCTAACAAGCCCATGTTGGCATTTCGTGGCGGGCAGATGGGCTGTTTCACGGTGCTCTTCTCTCATGCTGGGACAATACTGGCTGCTGCTTGTGCTGACAGAGATGCTTTCCCTGTTGTAGGTAAGCAACACTTGATCTGTGTCAAACTCCCCTCCTGCTGATGCTCCTCTTGACTCCTCAGCGTAAATCTCCAGCTAATTAACTTGTTGTTTATACACAGTAGTCACGAACAGCACAGGGACCAACCTCAGGAGACAGCAAGTTCCAAGCATGCATAAAAAAAATGACAATATATAAAACTAACATGGTCATTTACTGTTTCAGTGTACGAGATTCCCTCTGGCAAGGTTTTGGCTGCCTTCAGTGGTCATCTTAAAATAGTCTACGATCTCTGCTGGTCCAGAGACGACCGGAGACTTTTGTCTGCCTCCTCTGATGGAACTGTCAGGTACATTTCTGTCAATCGAAAAACAAACAAATAAATAGTGCAGTGAATGAAACAATGGCGTATGAAGTGTTACTTCTGGTGACCGAATTGCTATTTTTTTGTAGTGTCTCTAGGGGGAGTAAGTGCTCCTCTCATGTATAGCACTCTACTGTTGTCTGTCTTTGTTTTACCAGTGACACAGCAGGTTTTGGGCTGTGGTGACTGACTGAAGAGTTTCAATGAAATATCACATTTTTTGTATAAAATAATATTTGCATTATTCACTTTTTCTTCATCTTGCTCTTCTCCTTCAGAGAGTGGAATGTGGAGAGGCTTCTGGGAACGGCCCAGAAGGTGCTCCCTCATCCATCCTTTGTGTACTGTGCTCAGTACCACCCCACAGCCCAGAGCCTGGTGGTGACTGGGGGTTACGACAGTCTGGTGCGAGTGTGGAGGCTTGATGTCGATGACGTGAACGGCCAGCTGCTGCAGGAATTCGAGGGTCACAACAGTTTCGTCAATACAGTTTGTTTTGACTCTGAAGGTATGGAGTTCACAATGGTCTGTCTGTATGTGTAGGCCCTGCTTATAGATTAGCAATCTGGGTACCCAGCCTCTCACACTGCATGCTGACACAGGCCTCCAGCCACCCACCTCGTCCGTGCATAAAGAATAAATGCATAAAGTCTATATCTTGATTTGTTTTATATAATGTTGCGGCTTCAGTATTTAGCTGAGAATTCAAGCCTTTATGCTTGAAACTTCTTTTGGACTTGCCTGAGTTGCTGAACTATTTGTTTAGTCTTTCTTATGTCTGCTGGCCACCCAGATGGAACATGTTTTGATTTGTTTTTGGAAAAAGTAGACTGAAATAAGATATACTATATCTTATTACGATATCACACACAGAAACATTCCGTGAATCAAGCTACGTGAAATTTTGTGTATATGAGCATGCATGTGTTCCTGTCTATGAATTTGTGATGAGAATAATATTTATTTTTGCTAATCTTACTATCTATTGTAAAGCTAATTATTGTTCACTTTTGTACTGAATGCGAGTCCTGGCTTGTTTTGTAATGCACCTTCATTACTTCCTTATGTGTTGGAATTAGGGAGGAGAATGTTCTCAGCAGACAACAATGGCCTGATCATTGTGTGGAAAACTTCAGTAAATGACAGCAGGCAGCATCAGCCATGTCACCGCTGGTGTGTAGAAAAGGTACAGGAGTTGATATTTGTTGTTTTTGGTATGCACATATAAAACGGTATACTTTAATCAAATATTTACTGAGACACAAAATTATTCTACTTTAATTTGAAACGCTATGTGTTGTCTCTTCGCAGAAAATTGATGAGAGTGACCTCAGCGGTATCCCCATCAACATGCTGCAGCTCCATCCAAACGGGCGTTGCCTGCTCATCCATGCCAAAGACAGTGTCCTGAGGATGATAGACTTGAGAATGTAAATAAGACAAAACTTAAAAAGTACCATCTGAAGTTTCAGGAAATAGCCTGATCAAATGTTAGATGATATATGAATGTATCACCATCTGCCATTATGATTTGTCCTGTGTTTAAAATCAAAATATAGATTTGTATTTTAACTATATAAATCCCCCCTTTCAGTCTGGCTGTGAAGAAGTACACTGGAGCCACAAACTACAGAGAGAGGATTTACAGCACCTTCACACCATGTGGGAACTTCATCTTTTCTGGTAGTGAGGATGGGATGGCGTATGTCTGGAATACAGACACAGGTAAGGCTCATGGGTTTTCTTGCAATAGAGAAGCCGGTCAGTTCTTAACAGCTTTGACAGTATTCTTCCTAGCTGCTTCAGCTGTTAGTTGTGTTGTCTTCCCAGGTGACCAAGTTGCAGTGTACTCTGAGCTTTGCTACCCCACTGCTCTCCACGGCGTGTCGTTCCACCCTCACGAGAACATGGTAGCTTTCTGTGCCTTCGGTCAGAGCCAGCCTGTCCATGTGTATATGTACGACCACAAAGGTTTGTGAAAAGCCAGAACAAATACAATTTTTTCTGTGGAGTCAAAAGAGCTGTTTGAGTCAGACAGTAGTCACTCACAGCCACTGAAAAACACTGAGCTACAACTTTGTCTTACTGTTCCATACAGTGTCCCAACTGGAAGTGCACCATATAAAAGCAGCGAGCAGATCAGCTTCTACAGACCCCAAAACCGTCCGAAACACACCCGACCCCCCGGTGTTACAGGACAGATCTGCTGCTTCAGCCATGGATCAGTTTGCCCAAACAACAAGAATCGCACTGAAAATGCAGTGTGTTAAGGAACAGCTGGATTCAGTACTTGTAAATACTCATTGTCTATAACTTTTTTTAAATATATTTTGAAACAAGCAGCTTGTAGTTTAAATTCTTATTACAGTCAGACAACAGAGTATGCACAAAAGTTTCAACCCTTTCAAAACATTTCTAGGATCAAAGGTCTTCAACTTCTGGATACGTTTATGAGCAAGGTACAGTATGATTAGCATGCTGCATTACATTTAGGTTGATCTGTGTTTGCGCAATAGTGTTATCTCTTCGCATACATGGAAAATATTCTCATGTTTGCATTACTCACTCAGGGAGGAGCTCGACATCAGATGCTTGCGCGGTGAGTATTTTGATTGGTAGTCCATAAACACGCCTTTGTATGTTTAATCTTTATTGAGGCCACAGATGGTGATATAACCTGTTGAACACCTTATGCCACCATAGATTTTGTTTTCTATAATCTCTGTCTAAATCAGCTGAGTTTCACTCAAGCTTTTCAGGAAATATGCCACAGAAATAACTTCATAGAGCTACAGTCTTTGTGTTTTTAATAATAAACTCAAACCTTGCTTATCACTGCATCACAGCAGTGCATTACATTTCTAGTAAGCCCATTATTATTCAGGTTATCTTGCTGGCTGTCATTATATATAGTATTTATTGGAAACTTTGACATTTCCATTTAATCTTGCCTTCAAGTTGACCTAAACGTAACCAGTGACCAGGAAAAGTGCCTGAGCAGATCTATGTGAAATACATCATACTTGTTAAATGACTGCTGTTGTGAAATTAAAAAAATTTCTATGTAACTGAAGTCCAGCTCTTTTCTTTTCAGACAGGATTAAATGCCTCATTACCACCTCCATCTCTCCTGTCGCCGCACTCCAGGCTGCAGCTCTCGGGTTCTGTGGCGGAGCAGCTTATCCCCCAGGCAGCCCTGAGCACCCAAAGTCGTCAGTGGCTTGTTCAGTTAATCACATAGTGATTTGTATTTAACCAATGAATGGCTTTACTGCAGCCCTCTTGACATGTGAGGTCAAATATTTTCCGAAGATTATAGCTGAGCAGAGTAAAGTATGGGGCAACCAGAATGCTACCAGAATTGTGCTTTAGAGTCTGAAGCATGTACACCATACACAGAGAAAGAGACGGACCTCTTGTAATTTTGACTTGTATCCGTAAGTGATCTCTGTAAACACAAGTCACTGGGTTGTGTTGAAATATTTATGCTGGCTCTTTGTTGTGTTTTTTTTTTTTTTCTTGTAATTGCAGGCAGGTTCAGTCAAGTTGGTCAGCGTCTAAAAGGAGCTTCATCTTTCAGGCTACAGACGGTAACAGTTTTAGAAATGTATTTCCTAATGTGCTGCTGTTTGTGATGTGTTTTTTGCTTTGTTTGTGAAATGAATTTTAACCAGATGAACTTTACTGCGCCAATTTGACAATAAGCTCCTACTGAAGTCTACTGCAAGATTTACATGAAGTTCTTTTTTCTCTTCAGACGCTTCCTGACCACCTTTCCTCAGGCGTGCATGTGGAAACAGATTCTGCCCCTGTTGAACAAGTTGTAAGTATCCACCGTAGCTGTGAGCTCAGTTACATTCAGCCTTTTCCCTCTCATGTTCAGTCCCTCCACCACTGTGCTCGTCTCGCAGGTGGTCTCGCTTTATGACTACAGAGCCAATCGGTCTGATGAACTGACCATACGCCGCGGTGATGTCATCCAAGTGCTGTACAAAGACAATGACAGCTGGTGGTTTGGGCGCCTGGTCAATGGGCAGCAGGGATATTTTCTTGCTTCTTATGTAGCAGATCAGAGTAAGTGGATTATATTTTACTGTGGTTGATGGGCAGTTTTCGGATGATCCAAGAGAACCCTCCACATATGACTTATTTTATTCTCGTAGGAGATTTCAGCGAAGAGGTCACTCAGCCCGTAGAGGCACACACAGCCATGTCTGAGGGGACTGTTGAGAGGTCCACACCAACCAGGGTAAGGAGATAGAACAGTACAGTGCATGTCCTGGATTTGAATCATTTCTTTTTTCCTCAACAATGTAAAGGAACTGAAAGGTGAAGCAGGGTGTGGCTGTAACAGAGGGTGTACATTACTTGCACACCAGATGATCGTCTTCCTCCTGTGTCTATGGTTCCTTGGGTTTCTGTTTCGTAAAGCGATACTTCTCCTCCATCTGTCTTTTGAACATCACACACCAGCTGCAGGCCTGAAAAGTGGCTTTAAAAAGTCTTATGTTGGTCCCTTTTAACTGTAGCTGTCTTCAACTTGAATTTGTCTCAGCAGTTGATGAAAGAGTTGGATTAAAAAGACAAAAACTATACACAGCATTCTGTCAACAATTCAGCCACAAATACCCTTCCTCAGGTTACCATTTATTTGTATTCATGTGTCGCCTCATGTCTCCCGAGGAAGATAATTTGTGGTTGAAATGTTGTTATGTCCGTGTAGAACAAAAGACTTGGCTATAAGCTGGCAGTTAGCAGTGTGCTGGCGTTTTTTCGTCAGTATTGTTACCCAGCACCTGCAGAGACCTTCTGGTTGTGTCTTTACGGTGTTATACTATCTTTTACTGTCCTTCTCCTGGTTGTCACTTTCTGTTTTCTTCTTTTTTCCTTTTCCAAGGTATCTGCTGCAATTAGTTCTTCTGGGGAACTTCGGTTTCTTTCTGAGCCGACCCTTTCTGACACAGAACCTGAGTTGACTGATGCCAAGTAAGTGGCTGACTTTGCTTAAATGCTGTTGACTACTTTCACAGTGGCATGGGTACTAAACGCTGCATGACGCTCCAAATGTCGGTCTTCTTAAAGTAAAGCAAGACGCCATGGGTTTATGACTGACATGTTATATTATGGTTTATGAAATAATGAATGCTGATTGCAAGCTATGGTCTGTCCACAGAGCTAAAAGGAAAAAGAAGGTGAAAAAGCCAGGAGTCCCTGCACTGTCACCTCAGGCCACTTTTTCAGATGCAGATGCTTCGGGGTCGACCAGCAGCAGGCGGAGAGGCAGATCAACAGACAGACCTCTCCCGAAGAGACCCACAGGTCGGACTAACAGTGCCTTCGAGCCTGATACGTAAACTCATGGACACATGATTGTTTTGAGTGTTTTTTCATATAAAACTCATTGTGGGAATAAAAACTAACCTTGCAGTGTGCTGTATTTTTACTGTTTGAACATTTTTTACAGTTTGTCAGTATGCTCTGTATTGTACTTACACACAGATCAATCCACAAAATGTTAAATTTTGTTTATAAAAATGTTTTCACATCAAGAATTGTACAGTTCTGAGAATTTTTTGTATGCTTTACATTTTAAAATCTATGTAAACTAATTGACTGTGTCAATAATTTATAGTAATAAGAATAATAATGGAATTTTCACTGACACGTTTCTGTAATATTGTAGTTCTATAAAATACAGATTATAATTTTCAAATGTTTTGTTTCTCTTTTTCCATGTTAAGAATTTGAAAAGTCACACTCCTCTGCAGTCGTACTTGACCTATAAATTATTACTTAAAAAATTACTTGAGTCAGTAAAGTTTAGTTACCTGTAAATGGACATAAATGTCTTTTTATTTCAAAATTATAATCCACATCAACATACAGCATCACTACTTGCAGTGAGATCTGTATTAAACTATACCATGACCTGTGTAATACATCGCTTCAAAGATTGTTACTGTTATAAACAAGGTTATTTTCCTTTACATAACAATGAACGTGTTTGACACCTCTTGACATGTTTAACTTCAACATGAAATCCAAGGCACGTGATGTAGAAAACTAAGCTCATTAATACATTTGGCTTGTGGCCTGGACTTGAAATGTCCTGTGATTTCCAGTGGTTGACCATATTGATTCATGTTACATTCATCCAAAGTGCAGCTTGAAGACACTGCTCAGTATGAAATAATCTGACATTTCATAAAAACATAATAAAACTAGTACATGAAAATATGCAACAAAATGTTTCCATGACCCAAGTAAAAATCGCTACAATCCCTGCAACCCAATAATTTATATTTTACAAGAGTTACAAATTAATACATTTAATAATAAAAGTAAAAATAAAACAGTTTAACTTGAAGACTGACGCCAATAAGCGGATGAAACATTAAGATCTGACGTCCTTGCATGTGTTTCTGAGGCTCTCATTCATCCAGGAGAGGAGTTCTTTCATCTGTTTGTCTCCCATCTTCTGGAATACTTTAATTCAAATATAGAAGAACGTGTTACAGCCTGCATGTTGCTGGAAACTGCACAAATAAAGTCTAAATATCTTTCCATGTACTATACAGTATATATAAATATATGGGGCATCTAAAGACATGATATAAATCTGATTCTCCTAATTTGAAGTTAATGATTACCTTTGTTGTTGAGGTCGTTGAAAGACATAATACACAGCGAGGAGAAAGGCCTGAGGACAGAGTGGTTGTTGAGTGTAACGGCTGAGAAACAAGGATCACACGCTTCTTTCTCTATCAGTCTCCATCAAGTGACTGATACCCATGAATGATTCCCAGCCTTGGAATTACAATTATCCATCAAAATCCATTATCCATTCAAGTAAAGAAGCGTGCTTCACAATTTCATGCTGTCTCTGCAACACCGGCAACATTATACAGGCCTGAAAATAAACCATAGAAAAGCACTGTCTCTAACGTATAGCCGAGTGCATGAGTAACTGATTGTTTGTTCCTGATAACGTGGTGATAAGCTATGAACTGGGATCTTTCAATCAAGAGAAGACAATAAAAAGTTAATATGTCAGCAGGTGAGGATGTGCGTTGCATTTCCATGGCTCCATTTGTCCTTTCATCACATGAATCTTCTTGCAAATACTTGAACACTGCATAAACTGCTACTTACAGCCAGAAATGTCAAGCCTCCTTGGACTGCAGCTGCCCACTCAAAGCTCAGATGTTGTGTGATAAGGCCACCCACTATTGGGCCATAAAACATCCTTGAAAAAAAAAAAAAACAATTTCCCACTTTAAAAGGAAGGAAATTAGTACCAACCACTGAGACAGCTGATTTCATATCTACTGTATTATCAGCATCTGAGGTTTTCTTTTCCAGATTCATAAAATTGCTTTTGTATGTCAGTAAAAGCCAGAATGATTTACCCCATGGACCAAACTGCACCAAACAGGCCCGACACCATTCCAAGAGTACTAAGCCCTTCTTCAAATGATTGTCCACTGTAAAAAACAAAAGAATTTTAGTGTACATGTTTCACCTTGCATTATGTGAGAAAAAATAAATAAAGGTTGGGAATGTAGGTGCACAACATGTGAAGCCACTCACTATGCACATGTGATGATCTCAGGGAACGTGGGGATTGCAGTCATGCCCAGAGAAAACCCAATTACTCCAAGCATGAGGACGAGTAACCACAGCTGACTGCACATACGGACCCACAACCACAAAAACAGTACAAATGTACAATATCAGAGACAGCAAAATAAGCATATTTCCAAAAATGTCAGACAGTCCTACAGTACAGTCTTAGTTACTTTCCACCTGTAGCACATGCTCACTCACCTCGGGGTGTGGAGGAAAGGAGCAGGACCCAGCAAACAGAACCCGGCTGCTGTGGCAAGACTTCCTGTCACCATGAACCAACTCCTAGTGGCCTGATGAACACACACACACAAACACAGCACACAGAGGATTTTGTTCATGTTCAAAATGACAGACATACATTTATAAAAGAATTTCCGTATTTAATCATGTTGAATTCATACTCACAGGATATTTATCAGTGAAATAACCCATCAGCGGTGACGCCAGACAGTATGGTAACGACAAACCAAGCATGATGAGTCCCACGTAGCCGGGTGAGAGGCTAAACTAGGAACAACAGAGAGGAAAAAATACTCATTCACATGATGCACAAAAAATGTTCTACCCACAACAAGCTGACTTTATGAGAAGGTATGAAAAATTACCCTCTCAATAGCAAACAGGGACAACGTGGCATCCAAGAAGCCCAGACCTGCACTAAGAGTGAATATCACATAGCAGATCAGTAATATTTTCACGTGAGTGAGAAGCCGAAAGAATGAATCTTTCGAGGGGTCTGCGTCTGAGTGGGGAGAAGCAAAAAACACAGATAACAGTTATAATCAGAGGGAAAAACAAAAGAAATACTGTACTGACATTACTGAAAATGCACAAATGATTTCCTGGAATCCCCTGCTACCTATGGTTGGCAAGATGTAAATGTTGAAAGGCACCATAATCAACAGGAAAAATCCAAGAAGCATAAAAGGGGCTTCATATCCAAATGACTGATAGAACCACCCTCCTACTGGCGGGCCGAGAATAAGACCAAGGCCTGTGAAAATCTCCAAACTACCCTAAAGGGAGAGAAATGAAGCACATTAAAATATGGAATTATATACACAAGCAATCTGTATCATACTGTATGCCAAAAAATGCTTTTATGTTTTTATTTCCCATGGTACCAGGGAAATGGGAGATACAAAACAACTCCTACTATAATGCTTTTTTGTTTGCTCGTGATTCTAATGTCTAAACAACATGCCAGGAAGACAAGGGTTGTCTACACTCACCAAAACAGTCGCCACATTGTTTGGGAATATTTTTGCTGTCATGGCAAAAGAAGAGGTCATTGCAGCAGCAAAGCCCACGGCGTCAACGGACCTTACTATAAAGCACAGACTAATGAAAGTGGGTCCTGCAGGAACCCGATCAAGTAATCTGTGAGAAGACAATCAAGCTAATGTCAAACACACCTCAAAATAGAAAGATTGAATCAAATGGAGGCAGGCTTAATAAGCTGTTTATTCAGAAGAATGGAGTGTGATTGATTAAAAAACAAAACAGCTAAACACATCAACAACTAAGACTCATAATTTTCACACCAGGTCAAATTACAGATCCTGACTCATTCATATTAAAACCAACAGAGCATTAGTCTGTGGCTCTCAGCCCCAAGCCCATTTACTCCTAATGAAGACATAGTATTTGTTGTTGATGTTTAGATGATATTTTGGAAAATGGGTCACACATGTATGGTCATGAGGAAGGTACATGATATGTCTCTGTGTCCACCATCATTGCTGACGTCGTTCATGAGAGCAACACTCACCCAAACAGAATGGTGCAGCCTGACGACACAAAAAGTCCTGAAATGAGCATAAACTTTGCGCCAATTTGGACAATCTGATACGACGACAAAGAGCGAGAGTCAGTTACGCCTGTGCAGGACATTGCACAACAAATAGCACTGATAATGATACTGATCTGATAAGAAATGATGACATATACTTACATATTTTCCCAGTATTAATGAACCAATTAAATTGCAGACAGCGTAGCAGCCAAATATGAGACCAATGACAGTCTGACTGGCTCCTTTCTTTATTGCCTGTGTGGGAATATTTATGCAGTGTTTCAATAGGTCTTAGTGGAAATGATTCTCTCACTGTACGCTTCGACAATAAAGTCATGCAACCTAAGTAGAAAAAGCAATAAATAAAATTCAAATTTCTTAAACAAGCCAATAAAAGGAAAAAATAAATGGCCGCGAATGTACAGTTGTCACTGAATTTTTACTCATGTCATCAGATGAACACAAAAGGCCTGCTGAGTAAAACAGAGCCAGTAATTCATTAGCCTTCAGGGAATCTTTCTGATGCCTAGCACATGATTTACCCATTGGTTCCATGGAGCAGAAACTACTACAGAGTTTTTAAAGGGAACTGGTGAAGGCTGTCTGATTGGTGAGTTTTACAGTGACATAGGGGCATTTCAAGATATGGGCACTCTCTCTCTACAGAACGTGACCCTTCACCCTACTTTCACTTTCTTTTTCATAACAGCCTAAGAAATCAATCAGTTCACTTTCCAACCCCTTAAATCAACTAACAGTGGAGCTTTCCCAACCCTGACAGAGCCTGTCAGCTGTTGTGTCATATATTTACCAGCAGTCATGTGATCAAAATATACACAAAACAACCTCTACTCTCTCTCCCCACGTTTCCTGTTTCTCTTCACTATGTTTATCAAATAAAGGCTCAAATTGGTCTTTATTTGATAGATACAGGTTGCATTTCAGTTTCTTTGTTGACAGGATAAAATGTGTATTTTGATGCACATGCATGTCAACGGAAAGAGACTCATGTCCACTTTAAACAAATCAATATTCCATATAATAATTTAAAATTAATTTACAGTGTAAAAGGACATTTTGGCATAAACTGAAATTTTATAATTTTATAATGTTTTGCAGATTACACCTCCATGTCCACAAAAGGCTGCTGATATTTGATGTTCAGTATCTTATAAGCTCCCGGACAGACATTTTTATTAGTTGTGAACTGAATGAATTTCAGACCCCAGCATGCCTGTCTAATACATCTTAAGGTGCCCTTTATAAAGTGTTCTTAATACTGGATTTATTAATTGTTCCTAAATATAGTACTAGAGATTAATAGACTAGTTATAAGTCATTAATAACAACAACTTTTAAGTTACCAGGTTTTGAAAAATCCCTTCGTGGCTTAGTTTATTTCATTCATTTATTTATTTCTTTTCAGCTTACCTCAGTGGGGAAAAATGGGCCTAATATTGAGTAGCAAATCATTGAACTGAAGTTGACAGATGCCATTGATATTAAAGTGAGAATCTGTTGTCTTGTCATCCTCGGGGGAGGATCTGTTGATTCTGATGAAGTGCTGTTGTCTGACATATAATAAAAAAAAACGGAAATGAACAAAAGTAAAGGAACAGAAAAAGAGGGATACTGAGATTTGACAATGCTGAATGTAAAGAACACAGAGTGCAAAGACAAAGCAGGTCAAGGGTTAATTCAGCTATCACTATTAGTTCAAATCAGATAATTCACTGTCAGCAATTGACGCTTTCAGGCTACATCTATTACATTTGTAAAAGTCACCAACCTCTTTGCTGTAAGTCAACGTGTGCGTCCATGCTTAATTTTTCCGGGTTTCTTATCGAGTTGCTCTGGTCAGAAGCTCAGACGGTGACATAACGACACACGGACGAGACGAGGAATCCAGAAAACACCGACAGACAAACAGCCAAACAGTCTCTGACCGTCTGACCGGCGACGATAATCTGCACTCCTGACTCTGAGAAACGCTCACGTTGAGTGTTTCCTCAATGAAGCCAAGTGTCAAACAACAAATCATGAAGAAAGATGACTTTCCCTTGATGCCTTCAAAATAAAAGCACACCTTCCGGTAACTACCGGAAGCTGTAGTTAGTTAGTTTAGTAGACTTTCGTAAACTTTTACACTTATACCTTATTCTACAATTAATGCATAAAGATTCCTAATTTATGAACTACATGTTGGAAAAAATGACAAAATAAATATCATAAGAGAGTAAGAAGAGAGTAAAGGGGGGAAAAGCCAAACAGGAAATGAAAAAATAACAACAAAAACATTTTGAACAATAGATTTTCTTTTTATTACATTTTGTCCAGCCTATAGGTCCTTTTAAACCTATGGTCATATCATTTTTCTTTCCTTCACAAAAAAAAAGAGAGAAAAAAAATCAAGCAACCAACTATTCATTAGGCAGTATTGCTGATAACTGACACACACTGTTGCTGAAGTCTCTGAAGCTGCATTGGATGAAAAGCTCTTTAATGAAAACTCTATGCACTAAATTTCCTGTAGCCGCTCTCAAAATACTTTCTTTAAAATAGCCTCCTAATAACAAATGACATTTCCACATTTGTTTGTTTATACATTAGCACCAAATCTACAATCTCACTTCTACAAACAGTTCATCTTAACAACTTATGAATATGTTGTATTTAACACCTTTGCAAGTTTATTGTTCTCATTCTTTTTTTTCTACAAGTGTAACATCAAAAAACTCTTGGTACCATGTTGAAGTAAAGATGAAGTACAAAATTACTGAACTTAGCAACATATAAGCACATTTTTCTAAGCATATTATGATGTTAGGTCACTTACTAAATACACTGTGCAAGAAGCGTTATATTTTCTTTTGCAAGTACAACATCAGTTCTATGTAGGTAGCATTACTGCACACAAGCTCTATCTATCTAAAGCAGCACTGATTTCCAATGAGGCAAACTACTGTACTTCACATTCAAATGCAGTTTTCAAGTAGCATCATAAACACCCAATGGAAACAACACAGAGCCAGCCAAGTGAGACTGATTGAGAGGATCTCAATCTTTACTGGATGCAAATTATTCTGTTTGGGGATGAAACCATCGTAAGATCATTTTGTACTATTTTCCCTACTGACTTACTATCAGCCAAACACATTTGGCTATATTTGGCACAAACAGACTTACTGTAGACCATTACTGACAATTTCAGCCATGGTAAAGGGAAGGGAGAATCAACAAACTGTGTTTAAATTTACACATAAGAAAAAAAAATAATACACTGTCAGATTAAAATGGCTGTGAATAATGATTTGCAGTGTTGTGGCCAAAGAATATCATTTCCTATGTTCATTGCACCACTTCATAGAAGTATCATGGATAGAAAATATACAAACTATGATTAAACTGTACTCAGCTCTTCATGTTACAGCTATAAAATGAATATATTCTTCTAATGCATGTTCAGCAATTTAAACATAATGTATAGGAAATGTTTACAAACAAAACTGAAAAAAAAATTGAATAACTGCCTTGAAAGAAAAAGGGATTTGAATGAAGAATAGACACAAAAAAGCGTACTGAAACACCAACAACAAGAGTGATACTCATCATGAAACCCTACATTTCATTTACTTGATTACTTAAAACTGAATTAAAATAGTGCAGTGTTTGTATCAGATATGGTATGGCTTAGTGAAATTTTATTTGCAGTTTTGAATGCCACTGTACCTCAAGATATTTCCTGTGTCTATTTTCTTAAATCATTAAATAACTAAAGAATTTTAATACACTGAAATAACTTAATTAGTCAACATTTAAAGAGTGGGAAGATGTCTTTGGCACCACAGGTGGCACTAAACCTCCAGACGTCTTTTAAAATAAATTAATTCCAACAAATACTTAGTTTACATTTTGTTTACCCAATGAAAATTGACAAAGTATTTTTTTATACCAGTAAATAACAGTTGAACAATAATTAACTTTAGCTTGAATACATTCAATATACGAACTAGAAATTATGGATTAACTGCTTTTGTTTTCATCAACACTGACTTAGAGCGACTGTGCCTTCAAAAGACAGCTGTAAATTGTCTCCATGTGCAAGACCAACTTGCATGTTAAGCTCCTGTTCTTTGAAGAGGAGCCACAACACCGACATTTTCCCAGCTACAGCCCCACAACGAGGGGTGCACAGCAACACCACAGTGGCATCCTTTGAATCAGTCTACATCAACACAAAATAACCTTTTCACTTCAGCCTTTGAGTCACATTGGCCAAGGCAACCGCAAATGCCTGCACTGCTGAGAAAGGATACTGGAAATCCAAGATGTAGGCATTCCCATCTATTCGGCCGAACTGCATCACCTAAAAAAAACCAACAACAACAACAAAAAAACCCCCCCAGAAAAGTAGAAAACATTTCAGTCACAAAATAATGAAAACTGCTGATCACACATTCACAGTGAAATTTTTAAACTGCTTTTTTTTTTGTCTAACCAACGATCCAAAAACCAAAGATATTCAGAATACTATCATGCCTAATAAAGAAAAGCAGTAAATCTGAAAAGCTGAAACCAATGAACATTTGGTTTTTCTGCTTTAAAATTGATAATCTATCAAAGTCACAGTGATCAAATCAAATCACAGATTACTGTAATTTCCTTCAAAAGTGCTAGTATCTTAACTAATGATTTTGGGTCTGACATAAGATTTCTTATCACCTTACCTGTCTACCATCCAGCTCTATCTGAAAATTCTTTGCTGACTCCTGGGTGACTCGCCCTCCAAAGTCTAGCTGGTAGACCTGCGTGGCTTCATTCCACAGTGGCTGTTTATTGGCCATAACATAGACGAATCCCTGGCTGCCTAAACTACGGTCTTCTCTTTCATTTGCCTTGCGACATTTAATCTCCTCCAGCTCGCTGGCCATACGCAGGCTGCGCTTGTTCTTCCAGCTCTTCTTGCTACTCTGGTTCTGGTTCATGAGCTCATCGCCACTAATAAACAGCTCCGGCTCACTCTCTGAGCTATCCTGGAACTCATTTGTGGTCCTGCTCATCTTCTTGGTTTTATTGAGTTGCTCTCTTTGCCCCTTGGGCTTCTTCTTCTCTCTGCTGCCAAGCCTCGGGCTGGAAATGAGCGTGTTGAAGTCAGAGAGCGCTCGGCCCTCCTTCCTGGATTTGCCCTCAGAGACAGTGGGCATGTTGGCCTCCTCAGCTCTGCTGTCCAGTCTTTTACGGCTCTTCTTGTTGAAGTGCTCTGACTCCTGCGGCACTGGGCTTTCATTTAGGGATGATGGCTCTGGAAAGTTGTTCGCAGACTCTGTCAGATCCTCTGTGGCACTTTTGGATGGTGGTAGCTCAGTAGGTGGAGGAGGAGGGGGGAGAGGGGGTGGTGGAGGTGGTGCAGTTGGGGGAGGTGGGGAGAGAATTGGCTTCTCTAAAATCTGATGAGTTTTGGTAGGGAGGGGAGGGGCTGGAGGGTCTTGCATGGGTGGCGGGCAGGGGTAAGGGTTCCAGGGGTGAAGGCTGACGGGGTGCAGCTGGAGTCCGGCACACGAGCTGGCTCCAGGATACATCGGAGGGAGAGGGCAGCAAGCCAAGTTAGCAAGATTTGGAGGGTAACCTGGTGGCAAGACCAAACTGGCATCCTGCTGAGCAAAAGGGACAGGAGCAACCACTTCGTTTGGAGAGCACTGTGGAGGAGGGTTCTGTAAGGTCTGAAGTGGGGGTCCACTGTGACCCACCCCTGGAGGAAAAGGTGAGAGGGATATCTGGTAACCTGATGGGAAAGTAAGAGTGCTCGTGCTTGGACTGCTTGGTGGTTTGGTAGTGAGGACAAAAGGAAGCCGGGTCATGTCCAAGTGCTGCGCTTGACTGATAATGAGTGGAGGTGGTTTATGAGGTCCTGGTGGGGGAGCTAACATTGTTTGCTCTGGGGTGAGCCAAAACTCCTCTGTAGTGGAGGTGTCCCACTGATAAGGCGGAGGGCGTTTCACTGTCAAACTGACATCGCCGAGAGTCAGCTGACGCACTGATTTTTCAAGGTGACACTGCTGATTCAAAGTCTCATCTTCAGTAAAGGCAGAGTTAACATACACTGTTCTGTCCCGGCTGTTATCGACAGCACCCAGCAGACTGTAAGATGACTGGGAGGCCAAGGGGGAGGCACTTTTGGAGTGCACAATAATCGTACTATGATGTGCACCTTTTCCTGGTGGGAAGTCCTGCCTCACCACCGTGCCACCTGCAATACCACTGCTTGTAGTTCCACCCCCACTGACACTGACACTGGTGCTGCTGCTGTTACTGCTGCACTGTGTGCATGTGTACAGTGCAGTGGGCACCCTCTGCTGGTAGGTAAGAGCTAATGCACTGTTCATTTTAGCCTTGGTGGGAAGGGTTCTTGAGCTTTCCATCATCTGTGGCACTTTAAGTCCCACATCCCTGCGGTCGCGACGTAGAGTGGCATGAATCAGACTGCTATCGATTCTCTGGGGAGGAGGAAGAGGGGCAGTTACTTGATTGGCAGGATCAGGGTAAGGAGGAGGGTCCCCACTTGGTATCGAGTATCGAGGGACAGAGAGACGACTCAGTGTTGCTGAGCTGTATGGAAGCTGAATTTTTTTACTCTCAGAGGAGGTGACTTTGAGTGTGGCCGAGCCTCCAATGCCATGCACAGCATACGCGTTTTGGTTGCGAATGAGGCGCCTGCGTGGCCGACAAACCTCCTCCACATTTCCACTGCTGTCAAAGGTCGTTATCCTTTCATACCCCAGAGGTGTTGGGTACTGTATGGTGACAGGATGAAGCAAGAAGTCATCCTTCTTCAGACAGGGGCCGGGTGCCAGGACACTTGGGCTGTCACAGTTTGTGACAAGAGTCTGAGGTGTAGTGGCGGCTGTGGCTGCAGCTGCAGACACTACAGTGCCTGGATATGGAGGAGGAGGATTCACCTTCCTCATCTGAATCTCCACAGACCCATCTGTGTCACTGAAGGAGGGGGGTAAAGTCCGCGGCAGGCTTGGTTTCAGAGTGTGTCCATGCTCGCCCCTGTCCAGCCCAGGCTCAGTGGAAGGAGGAGGAATTTGAGGCAGAAGATGAATCTGTTGCAAGGAGATGGTTGGATATCCAGCTGGAGGAGGAGGCAGCGACATCTGCATCTTCAGTTGCTGCTGCATTTGCTGGTGCTGCCTCTGCATCTGTTGATGTTGCTGCTGGATCTGTTGGTGCTGCTGCTGGAGCTGCTGCTGCTGCTGCCTCATCTCCTGAATCTGTTGCCGGATTTGCTGCTGCTGCTGTTGCATCTGCTGCTGCTGTTGCTGCATCTGTTCATGCTGCAGCTGCATCTGTTGCTGCTGCTGTTGGATTTGCTGTTGGTGCTGAAGTTGTTGGTTTGTCACTTGCTGTTGAGCTTGTTGCATTTGTTGGTGTTGCTGAACCTGGTGTTGTTGGAGTTGTTGGTGTTGTTGGTGTTGTTGGTGTTGTTGGTGTTGTTGATGTTGTTGGTGTTGTTGATGTTGTTGGTGTTGCTGATGCTGTTGCTGTTGTTGATGTAGCGCCTGCTGATGGTGCAGTTGCTGTAGCTGTTGATGTTGCTGCTGTAATTGCTGTTGTTGCTGTTGCTGCTGTTGTTGTTGTTGCTGCTGCGACTGCGACTGATGATGATGTTGCTGTTGCTGCTGCTGCTGTTGCTGATGATGATGCATCTTCTGCTGCTGCTGTGTCTGCATTTGTTGTGACTGTTTCGACTGTTGTTGGCGAGGCTGCTGGGAATGAGACCGCTGTGGGTGAGGCTGCGGCGGGAGATGGTGAGGTGGAGGTGGGGGTGGTAGAGTACCAGGCAGAAGAGGACCCATCTCCAGTCCGTTGAAGATCACTTGACCAGGGTTTGAGTATCTAGTTGGCACTGGGTACGGTGTTGCGACTGTATCCTGGCTATGATCAGGAACAGAAGCCGCTGCTGCAGCAGCTGCTGCCGCTGCAGTAGCTGTAGGGTTGGTCAGGACATCAAGCTGAATATTCTGATTGGCCAGAAGAGACTGAACCAGGCCAATACTCTGAGTCGGGGACATGGCCTGAGCTGGGCTGTGGATGGGAGCGATGGGAATGTTGACCGTACAGGGAGGATTGTCTCCTGCCACTCCAGAAGGTCCCATCACTTTATAAAAACACACAGGAGAACTATTCAAGTGACGTTCAGCATATACAGAAAATACATCTACAGTAATTTCCTTCAGAGAATATGTGTATATGGTGCTTTTATTCATTCACACCTGGTAAATCATCTTCATCCTCACTGAACACATTGGGGTTGAACACGGGCAGGCTCATGAAGTCATGAGAAATCTTTCGCACCTCTGGAAGGTAGATAGTCATCTGCCTCGGTTGCAAATGAAGTAAACTGGTCTTGTAGATGACTGAAATATAGAGGAAAGTTACAGTGCTAAATTTGCCATACTTGCTATCAGTGTGATGCGCTTGTGTGGCTTTTTGTGACATTTACCTGCACCAAGATTGGCAGGGAGGAACGAAGCAAGTCCAACAATTTTGAACTTTGTCCCCCAGATGTTGGATGTGACTTGAGCAAGGTAGTTGTGCTGTGAAACAGACAAAATGGAGGACACAAGCACATATTTCACTTTTTTTCCCAGATTAGTCATTAACTTGAAAGTCTTTTTACACTACAGTTCTAATTTTATTAAGACAAATTAGATTATTTTAATGAATAAGACAAAATACTAATGCAGTTACTATAGTATCATTGGTGGACAGATAACGCGGATTCAGTTATGGACAGTCTTTCCAGCATGTCATACCTCTGTAATCCCATCCATAGAAAACTCCCGACGTGTTAGACTGGGAGACCGAACTGGAGGCTTCTTTGTTGGTAACCGCGGCGACCGCTGGCCTTCCTGATTGGCGCGTGACAGTTTGGGAGATTTTCTCGACTCCATGTTCATCCTTTGAAACCAATATGAGCATTAGTGTGGTAAAACAAGTACAATAAAACAAGTATCTGTAAGAGCTCTGTGGCTAAGGCCTGTGTAATGTGTAAAAAAAAACCCCACTTAACCCTGTGAGACCTGAACTATGAAAGAATGGTCAGAAAATTCTAATTTTTCAAATATGAACTCTTTATTTGTCCCTTTGACAAAATGTAAAAAAAAAAAAATTAAAAAAATAAATTCTAATTATATTTTTTGTTTGTATCACACATGTCAAAACATTTGGAAAAGTGAGGGGGGTCCACCAGGAGTCAGTATACGAGCATAAGAGTTCATCTAAAAGGGTTAAATGCAAAGTTTATGCTTGATGGTGATGCAATGAGTCCCAGAAATGTGGGTATCATATATGATACGTACGGGCTCACAGGGTTAATTTATATAATTTCTGACATGAAGAGTTTAGGTGACCTGTTTCCTCTGGATAACTTTGGTGACTTCTTCCCGACCCACTCATCGCTCAACTCAATGTCACTGGAGTCAGAGCAGTTGCAGCTGTCAGTGTATGAGATCATGGGATTCACACACACCTCCTCTGAAAAGAAAAAAAAAGAAAACACAAAACAGTAAAGGTGACATGCTAACACACCAACACCACACTGAACTGGCCCAGAGTAAAGAACATCCTCTAATAAATGCAAGTAAACATTTGGTGGGTCCACAGGCCTAATGCAGCCCAAGTGCAGCCAGGTCATGACTCAGGCTATTCCTGCACCAGGCCTCAGACCATGTTACATCAGAGATGAGCCATCATCACCACAGTCTGTATTTGTTCTTACTTAAGGTGAATGATCAGCACATAGCATGGATATTATTTTGAAAGGAAGCACAAGTTTAAAGAGCTTTACTTTCAAGATGACAAGCAACATAATTTCTGGGCAGGTCCAATAACGAGTCCACTGCTGTTGCTGCTTTTTGCTTCGCCTGTTCACACTATCAGTGTTTCAAAGGCTCGTAATCCTTTTTCACTTCTTTTAAAGAGCGTTTGGGGAAATATGCACACTCGCTATCTTGTCAAGAGCAAGATGAGAAGATTGATATCTCTCCCATGTGGGTGCGCAAGCTATAGAGCTACAGCCAAGTGATGATAAGCTTAGTCTGACAGTTACTGTAGCATAAAGACCAGAAGTAGGGGAAAAGAAAAGCCTGGCTGCCCAAAGACAGTGCAATAAAAAATACACTTTCCAAGTTCTAAACCTGTGTCCCTGTGTTAAATGTTCAGTTACCTCTTGGTTTCTGTCAAATATATGTCAAAATTTTACCTTTTTAAATTTGTTTTTATCAATATTACATTAAATTATTAATAATAATATTTTTAGCTTTCTGGCTTTTTATTGGAAAGTGTCATTAGAGAGATACAGACAAAATTGATTGGGTATGTCATGCAACATGGGTTCCTGGCTTGGAACTGAATCAGAGATAATTAAACGCCATGGGTCTTAACCAAAAGGACACTAACTAACTAATAGTCCCTATGAAAACAGTAGAAAATATGTTGTTTTCTAGTTTGGGTAAAAGATGTTGTTTTCTAATTTGGGTACCATGATTACTCACCTGCTTTGCTGTCAGTTTTTGGATCCATAATGACAAACTCAGGCCGCAGTTTGCTGATGCGCCTTCCTTTGAGAATAGGCACCAGCCCTCCTAAATATTCTAGATAGAGCGTGTAGCAGGGTCCGCCTGCCTCCGGGCTGTCCTCTGCTCGCTTCATGGTGCAGTGGAGCCTCTCATTCCCAGCTGTGGGATAGCTGACAAAGTCACGGATGTTGTTGGGGTCAGGGATTGGGGGCTAAAACAAAGAGAGGAAAGGGCTGAGAGATTTCTGGACACTCAAATGAAAACATGTCACTGTCAGCAGTCTTGCTTCATCACAGTGCAACAAAGTTGGTAAGACGCTGTCTGTGCTTGTCTCTACACAATAATTAAGCAGGGATCAGTGCACCTTGATGGTGGGTATGAAAGCTGTCGTGACATAAGAGCAGAGCAGCGAGGGCATGTTAAGTTTTCCCACGTCTTTCTCCTCTCGCAGGGCGCTGGCGATGCCCTGCTGGCATAAGAGTTGGAGGCTGGCCACCCGGTGCTCCACACGCACCACATACAGCGCTGGTCCACATGCAAGGAACAGACGAGAGTCTCTGTGACCCCAGCAGATGGTGGTGATGGGCCTCTGAAAAACAGCCATTCACAATAATAGAATACCAACACTGGGTTCTCAATTTTCAGTGAGGTGTTACAGTCATTTCTCTGCACTATTATTATACACACACTCTGAAGTGCTTTTGCTTTGATGGGACCCAAACCTCTAATAATGACAGCGTTGAATCTGTGTTCAGCCTGAGCAATATATTCGATGGTAAAATGATAATCAGTTTTACTTGTCTTAATTATCACTACATGATTACAGTAAGAAAGAAAAATCTATCGGGCCCCTCAATTTAAGCAGGACCAACCTGTGCAGGTGTTTCCAAAGTGTAGATGTGTTCTCCTTGGACATTGTAGAACTTAACAAGGGCGTTCCTCATGATGGACGCACATGCAGAGTCGGCAGGAAGACCGTGTCTCTCCATGCCGGCCACAGCCAGCAGATCTCCCTGGGAGCACCACTGGGCCTCAACATCTGTGGAGTGAAGGAGTACAAAAGAAGAAGAATATGCCTCATGGGTCTTACGATCAACACAATTCAAGAACACATTTGTAGATATCACAGTGAAACATTATTTTTTTTACCTTTCAGCCCTGAGCGAATTACAGCAGGAGAGAGGTCATCATAGTTGTTCATTAAACTGATATCTCCAGATAAGAAGGTGACTGTCAACAGAGGTTTAACTCTCCGCACTTGGAAGAAAAAAGAAAAGTATGTACATTAGATTTCCATAATAAGCACAAGGTAGCAAGCTGTCATGTGAGCAGAGGCGGGGGGGGGGTTGTTTGTACCCAAAGGCAGAATGTTGTCATCAGAGTCTGTGTCGCTTTCTGTACTGTCCTCCACCAGGAAATCGGGGCAGTTCCAGGACATGCTCACAATCCCATCAGACTCATGTAACAGAACATGGGCAAGCATCCGTCCGTGACAGTCCATCACTATCACCTGACCGTCTGCTGTACCAAACAAGACCTGAGGGAGCATTGTACTGTACATTAAACTTTAATAAATGACATGATGAATAAGCTCAGGAGAAAAAAAGGCCATTATATAATTTAATCTTGTATTTTGGGACGGGCATTCAAACCCAGGGAGAATGATCAAACATTAAACAATTCCATAATTAGTGTAAGTTCTATCAGATGACGTGTACCTGCTGATCATCAGGCGTCCAGATGCCACAGGTGATTTGACTCTCCAGGTTAATCTCAGAGGACCAGTGTCTCTGTCCGCTAACTGAGCCCACCAGCACGAAGCCATCCCTGTACGCGATGAGGGCTTGAGTGCCATCATGTGACCAAGTGAAGTCACTCACCTGGAGGGAAGAAATGTTCAGATGTGTTTTTTAGAAGATATGTGAATGTGTCTTTGCCTCTGCACAAGCCACGACAATGTCCTGTCAGTTTAACTTATCCTAAATCATTTTTCCAGTGAGATCTGTCATTGCTTACCTGGGCTCCTCTGTCATTCACTAACTCTACAGACCATCTTCCTTCATACTGGATCCATACAAAAATACCTCCCTCCATATCACAGGTGGCCAGCTTCTGAAAGGGCTCATTCCAACGCACCAAGACAACCTACAAAGGCCCAAAACGCTGTTACTATTTTTCACAAGCACAGGTGGCTGTCTGCACAGAGGCACATTCATGATTAATATCCAGCGCGAGCATAACACTAAAAAAGCATTCTGGGCTGAGTGTGGTTTAGAAGTCGGCACACAGAGACAAAAATTATTAAATGTGTTCTAATAATAGCAAAAGCAGATGACAAAGCACATGCTCAAGCTGTCACCTTGCCTGTACATAATGTACACTGCATTATGATAATATGCAAACACGGACATAAAGTTCCAATGTCCAATTTAGTTCTGTGATGGGCCATATTTTTACACATTTTCAAAGAGAAAAAGAACATTTCTCTTTGTGGAATTACATTTTTATGTATTTAAGTCTCGAGTGACAGTGCTAGAGTCAAGACCACACCTCGCTGTTGTGTCCTCGCAGGTTAAAATTGATTCTCTGAGGTGTACTTCTGTCCCTCCTGCAGTGACTCGATGTAAACGTCACCCCAACAACTCCTCTCCCGTTCCCCGTAGCGAGCCAGCCCTCCTCATAGTACCGTCTCCGACACACCGGCTTGTCCTTCTCGCTCTTGGGGACCCGGCCTTTCCACGAGAGGCAGAGGATGTTGGAGTCGCTGCAGAGGATGGGACCATGTTCCACGGCAGCCAACATCCCTACTGAGTGACCAGGCTGGTAAGCAAAGCAGAGGAAGAGGTAATGTACACCTTGATAGACCTTATAATTAAACTGGATAATGTACATTTTCGGTTTGTGTCAGTCTGTGATCCTACTTTCACTTAAAATTATCTTTTCAGTGATGCTCAGGACATCTTAGGATGTACACCGTTGGCTGTTGTCATGGTCAGCCGGAAGCTGAGCTCTGTCTGCTATTGAAGATCATGTGATAAGACTGAAATCTAAATGGACCCTGTAGTGAGATGGTTCTGTTATCACATGAAATATGTAGCTTTGCAAAAGGGTTAGCTAGACATAGATCATTTTTATATTTGTCGTCCCATGATGTTTATGTGCAGTTTTGTTATAAGGTATTCCAAATGTTTACACGATATATTTTCATCTATGCTTCAGTGTCTATATTCTAGAGATTTAATTGTTGGTTGTTACGGAAACATGTTATTCGGGTAGGATATGGATCATACAGTCAGCGCCTATCTACACATCTACCTACCTACATACGTTTGTGGATGGCCACTGGATAGCATCCTACAGAGATGATTCACAAATTAGTGGATGAAACCTGGGGCTCGTGGGCTCTGAGATATTCCATCCTAATGAGTTTTACTTGGGCGAACAGACTTTACACGAGTATGAGTGAATCACTAAATGAGTCCTTAACACCAGCAGAATCACCATGGCTGTGGCTCATAGTGTTCTAGCTGATCCATTATTCACTGTCTGTGGAGCAGCTCCAGGATTTGTCTGTAGATGACATAATCACCACAGCCTGTCTCTCATTTTGTTCAAATTCACAAACTAAAACTGAAAGTACCACTGAAATGTCACATGAATCCCACTTTAGGGAAGATTTTTCCCTTAATGGCAAACCCTATGTCTGCAGCATGTTAAAGTCTCTTAAAATACTGTTTCCCCAGCACTGGCTTTGTTCATTTAGATCAGTTATATCTCAGATTGGCTGCATTCATTTCTAGCACTGCCCTACCCACTGACACAGCACTCACACTGTGAAAAGAAATTGCCTGAAGGGCCTTACATGTGAATACTTCAGCAGAATCAGCTCAATTTTCTATTACAATGGTTTACAAAAATGTATTGTAAGAATGAGTTTGTTTACAAGTTAAACCTTTTAAACATATATAACATATTCCCTGTCTTTTAATTCTGTCTCTTTACTGAAGCTACATGATGTTGTTTTAGGTCTGACTTGCTTGATACCTTTGTAAACTTTTGGATTTTCTCTACAATCTAAAATCAAATTCTGTTTATCTTTTCGGTTTGTGCTAACTGGCCCACTGGCAAGTGGATCACATAGAAAGCACCCATCTTTTATGTAAACAGTCAAGCCACCTGGAAGATAACGACAATATTAGTCTCTGACATGACAGCAACTCAACATACCTCATAGTTCCTGGGCATGTTGAATCAAAATTCCTCCATTGAAGGTGTCCATATTTCCATTCAGACGCTGCACTGAAGGGTAATGGCTGCTCTGCTCCTGGTACTTACACTATAATCTATGGGGAAGTAAAATGCATCATACAGCCAGATGTTGTCCAGCTCTACAGTCATTTAAATCAAGCTGCTCTGCGCTTCAGAGTTTGCCATGAAATGATGTGAGGCTTCTTTGATGCCAGTGGCCCATCCCATGTCTTCCTGATGTGGCTTTGGAGAGTTGTGCAATCCTGTTGCAAATGGGGTGTGGGGTGGGGGGGGGGGGGGGGGGGGGTATAGACGAATGAAAACACCGTTATTCAACAAGTACAGCAATCTAAGAGAGAGAGGGAGGGAGGGAGAGAGAAAGAGAGATGGAGAGATGGCTCTTGCTTAAAATAGCCGCGTTGTCATTCAGTGCATCAACCTTGAAATTCACAGTTTTTCTCAGTCTCCATGCAACAGCAACACTGCATTGGAGATCAGGGCACTCGCAGTCTCCATGGGTACTGATACTGTCCGTTCTTCCTATTTTACGTCAAACACCAGAGCAGCCAGGCAAGGATGTGAACTCAGATATCCCAATTTTTTTTTTTTTACATGTAGCAGACCTCCAGCATATTCTAACACAGCTAATAATCATAATGGCAATGTAAAATCTGAATCAAATCAAAGGATCAAAAATAAAAATGTCGTCTTGAGTTGAATGTAGACTCAGAGCATTGGTTTAAAGTCGAAGTAAAAGAGCCATCATCTCGCCTGTAAAGGTCTCTCACTGAAGCTACATGATCACATCAACTGAATTTCTCATTCAAAGGCGTCTTACGTCCGACCGCATGCAGCAAACTGAAGGAGCCAGTGCTGACGAGACGAATGAACTGTGGCGAAAAATAAAGAGGTGCGTTCGTCAAAGAGGCTTCATGGACAAACATTATACAGCTGTACGTACCTGACACCGCCACAATAACGTGTTAATCCAGAGACAGTCGGCGCACAGTGCGGTCGTGTTGCCAGGCACTTTTCCGCTGGCGCACTTTGGGGTTGTGGCTTTAAAACGGGTTGCCATGTGGCAGGTAGCACGGAAAATAGACCCCGAACTCCAAGTCTAAATCAAACGAAGGCGCTAACACACATTTTAAACCTGTCAACAATGGCTGAGGGTAAGCCAGTACAGTTTAACCCAGATTTTAATACATTTTGATATGGAGTCTGGTCGACTGCCCTGCATAATCAATACTAGATTTATTGCTACATCTCAAATTGGGGGTTTCTTTCGTAATGGCAACCTCACACGACTCACCCCATTTTTGTAATGTAAGTTAAAGTGACAATCTCGACACAAGACCTTGATGTGATGAATGTGCTGTAACTGACTGTCCCACCTTCCTGCTACAGTCTTAAACATCATTAATAAAGCAACTGATTTTTTACCATTATTTCTCCTCCATTTCACATTTAAGTAGCCTGTTATTCCACTGGATTCACTCATTCTATATAAATGAACCGATTAAGTGTTTCATGTTTGCACAAAAGCACCAGCATTGGAATAAAATCATCCTTAAGATCTTTATTGTGATTTTAGATAATTATAACTATCTGGCACACAGTGATTCCCTCATTTTCACACAATCAGAGCAAAATCCCACCGGTGTCTACATGTGTCATTGAGATGCCATGCAGTCGTCTCAAAAAATCATACTAGACCTGCAGTGATTAGCTGGTCAGTTGGTTAGGTTTAGATGCCCAAACATTTGCTTGTCTTCTCCAGTGTGCGAATTTGCTACTTGTCTCTGTTTTATATCATTAAAATTTTAATATTTTAGAGTAGTCACCAAAGGCCACGGAAAACTGTTTTGTGACATTCTATAGAGTAAACAACCAACTGATTAATTGAGAAAACAATCAATGCAAATTATTTGATTAGTTAGTTGCACCCTTAACCTACATCTCATAGTATAATACTGAGCTGACGCTACACAGCTGTATAAGCTTCTTATTCAATTACAGACCCCCTGCTTTAAACTGAAAAGTGGCAGAAATGGTCTGATCACTCAATATGCAGAGATAACTGTTCCTTATAAAGAGCAGAACACAGCCAGAAAGTCCACTGTGATCCCAGAGTGGTCTCTTTCTCCAATTCTTGTTGTATTTAGGGTGACAGTTTCAAGTGCAGGTCTCTTCAAATGCATGGATGACACTGTCGTATGCCGGAGGGGGAGTCTGCGAGGGGAGGAATCCTTTAAGTCCATTGCTCCCCAACCAGAAGGAATGTCTCTTGTTTGGCACGAGTGATGCTGAATCTGATGAGTTCAAAGCTGCTGTGTCCTCAGGCATGCTGACCTGGGTGTCCTCTCCCATCTCCAGGTCAGCCCTGTTCTTCTTGGGCAGTGGCCGGAAGGTGGACGTCTCTGCACCGGGCTTGCTCCCCAGAGGACCCACTGGCTCCAGAGAGGGCTGTCTGTGGACACTTAGAAAAGTGCTTCGGTAAAGGCCCATCGGGCTGCTCATGGGGTCATGTGTTTGTGAAGTGCGAGATTTCTTTTTGGAGCGCCTGGTGATCCTGGCGGTGGCCCTGCGCCTGGACGCCCAGGTCAACAGAACGTATATCAAAGCACCCAGCAGCAGGCCCACAAGCACAGATAGGCAGAAGGCTAGAATCATATCGCCTGGGAAAGAAAAAATCAATGCGGAGAGTCAGAAAAGGGAAACAGTGAGGGATCAAAATAATGGTCGGAAATGTTTAGTGGAGTGTGTGTGAGGCCGGATGCATTGTGTTCTTGTGAAAATGGGGAAGATTATTTCCCCAGATGGTGGATTCAGCTTTGTTCTAAGTTTGAAATAAAATCTTATTTAGCATAGACAAGAAGTGTGCGTCAGCTGAATAAAGAAGATCTCAGATTTGTTTTGGGAAATTTTGCTCTGGTGTATTGATTTATTATTGCTGGGTATTGCTATACTGGGCACAGTGTTACATAAAACCTTACATCATACCTGCTGTGTGGGTTCACTGTCTATTTAGTATCATTGTGCTGAAGCACAAACTGACCATATCATCACTATGACACATTAAATATGCAGCTTTTATTTTTATTTTTTTCCTGAAATGATGATGCACTGTACCGTAAATGGATACTGATTACAAACTTCTCACGAAAAGTTGTTCAAGGCCAGTTTATATGAATATTGTAGCACCTTTCCACAGCAAGGCAATTTAAAATGCAGACTACAAGACATACACAGGCATTAAGACTATATACTGAAAGAAAAACAACATGGAAATCTGTCTTTCAGTGGTCCTTAGAAAACCAGTTTTGGAAATGTAAAAATTTAATTTGTTTAAATTGGACAACTATCACAATGGCCTTTCACAATACATCCACTAATACATCATGCTACTCTTACCTATTAAAGGCTACAGCTTTGTCAAATAGTCCCTAGATCTTCACAAGAAAGAAATGCAGACACACTCACCAAGATTAAATGATTTTAGTGCTTCCAAAAAGGGATGTGTTTCATTATGTGCCATTATTCCACCATAAGCTGGTGTTAGATTCCACACTGACTCTGAGCAGACAGACAAATGCTTAGATTTTTCCAAGAGAGGCTTCCCCCCCCCCATAGAGTTTGCTGTGGCGGAAACTTTGCTGTCATGCTTCCTTCCCTTTCTGGCTTTAAAATTAGCAAATGCATTGCTTATCTGAGTGGGACATAACACTGGGAAACAGGGTTCTTTCCTTTTGCATCACTTCCTAAGGATCAATACTTCTTTTGCACAATTGCACTATTGGCAAGGCATGTTATATGCACATCTGTGTGCAACAATTGAGATCACATATTGTTTTTGTGCTACACACAGGTTCTTATTGTGACTATTTGGGTAAATTAAAAGAAACTAGAACCATTAAAAATACAGCCCTCCCTCTGACGTAAAAAGTCTTGGCAAAGTGTCCAAGTGTCCTGACAAGGTTCTGGACAAGCTAACCCCTGAAAATCCAGCCATCCACTAGAGAGTCTGCAGGCTATCAAGCTCTCAGACTCAGTGGGGGATTTCCTTCAATTGTTGCTCTGTTCCCACTTCACTCCTGACCTCAGAGCTGTCAGGCTGATAACACCACAGACCAGCTCTCTGCAGGTCAACAGCCAACTACACCCTTTCTATAAAGTGACATATTCATACATTTTCATAGTACAACAAAAAGTTTTATATGAGGTAAACGCCCTACTTGTTCAGACGGTCATGTCACACACATGTCCAGCAGGTGGCGCTGAAGCACTGCAGTTCTGAGCACTGGCCAGCCTTCAGGAAAAAGTTTACGAGGGTTGCGTTTGAGTCAGGTTATTAAAGTTGTCTAATTGGCAATCAAAGTGTGGCGTAATGTGTTAGCTGTAGGAAAGGAAATAATAAAGCTGCTTAGCTTCATTCAATACGTTATAGTTTGGAAACATTACTCAGCATTTCCAACAGTGGCGGTTCTACATTGAACTACTCCCTGGGCAACTCCCCCTCCAAGAGCACCCCCCCCCAAAAAAAAAGAAAAGACATAACGTTAACACATTGTGTTTGTGTTAACATGCTTGGTTTTCTATTATCTATCATATTACTTTGACAAATTTGACAAATTGGCGCCCCCTGCAGGTGCTCTTGCTTGCTGAGAAGGTGCCGTGATCTGAAGCTGTGTGAGGAGGGGAAAGAGGAGGGGGGAGCAGTGCACCTCTGGGTCTCTCCCAAACGGAACGGATGGACAGGGGTAATCCAGTACTCGAATGGAATTAGTGGGCTAAAGTCACCTCGACTTTCTTCCAAATAATGCACATTTCATTCATATTATAAATACAGGCCTATAATTCCTGCACGGTTTTGTTTTTCTGATAATCCTGCTCTCAGGATCGCACTTACTCTGCCAGTCACTGTGGCTCAAGCAGAGAGGAGCTTTTCAAAGCTAAAGTTGATCAAGTCGTACCTGAGGTCAACCATGTGTCAGGAATGGCTCACTGGCCTTGCTGTCATCAGTATCAATCACTCAATAGGGGGGCAGGTTTCATATGATATTATTGATGATTTTGCATCAAGGAAGGCCAGAAAGGTCAGGTTTTAGTTTTTGTTTGTTAGTTTGTTAATAGTGTTATAATTTGATTTCCTTTAGTGTGTTTTCATTCGTGTGATGGATTTGTGCTATTCAGAATATTTATTCTATATTTTATTTGTATATTATTCTTTTATTTTCTTCATTATTCTAAAATAATAAAATTATGTTGTTTTTATTTTATATTATTGTTATTCTCTGTTGTTGTTATGTGTGATTGTGTATATTTTTGCCACTTTTATGTATATAGAGTATATTTATTTAATTTCTGATAACTTTAATTTCCAAACTGTTTTGGGAATGTTGGAGATGGAGATTGTTATAATATAAATATTGTTAAAACATGGCTGTTTGTGTTAAATGTCTTTTCTTTTTTAGGGGGGGGGGCGCTTGGAGGGGGAGTCGAGACATAAAATCCTTTCTTGGTGTTTCACTGCGCAACTTGCATGAAGGGATTGCAACAAAAACAGGGAGCTTTGTGCTAAAAAGACAGTAACTTTGTAAGATATCCACTTTAATTTGTCCAACTCTGACTACTGAAGGATGCCCGGGATTCCTCTGTGCCGAGCCAAAGAATGAAGCCTTTTGTCCCTATAAACAGGACAGGACAGGAGGACAGGAACTAGACCACACATTTCCGACCCCTCCTCCTCCTCCTCCTCTTCCTCCGGCGCGTGCAGTTTGTCGCCGCTCCGCTTCTCGTGGCCACAAACTTCACTTCACGCCACCATGTTTCATTTTCACCGTAACCACTGGCAACCAGGCAACACACGGACACTTCCTCTGTCAGGTTACCATGCTCCGCAGAGCTCCAGAGCGGTAAGATTGAAATGTCAGAGTCTTATTCACTGATAGCGTAAATATTTACCGCGATAGTGGTTGTCATGGTCCCGTTCATCTGTCTATCTGTTTTTTTTTTCGTGAGCGTGGATACTTTAAGGTTTCTTAGGTCTTGTGGTGTTGGGTAACTTCCTTTCGTGTTGTAGTGGCGCTAGCAGGTTGCACGCCACCGTTCAGACAGTTATTCACATTTGTTCATTTGAGTGTTAAGTAACTTGTGAATGTACTGTGTGTGCACATAATGTCGTTAAAGCGATGGAGGCAAACATTTGTGCCTTAACTTTTTTTTTTTAGCTCGTTCAGAGGTTTTCTTGCTCGATAATTTAACTTCCCTTTTGATAGACATTTTAAGTGGTAATGAGTCACTAAGCCTTCTTCTTTTTTTAACATAAAGTTGCATTAACTGTGCATTAACCATTTTACACGTACGTCATGAATGGTTGTTGTCCAGTTATTTGCCTCTTAGTAATAGCTATTTGTGTTGATGTTTGCTTGTCTTCATGCAGCTGTATGTCCACGGTCTATATCTACGTTTGAATTTGTGTCTTCCTGTGAATTTCTTGGCACTTAGAGAGAAGTACTGACAGTCTTATTCAAATGTCTTCTGCATGTCAGTACTCCTACTTGGCCACTAAAGTCCATTCTGAGTTTGTAAAATGATGAATTTTACAAACAATGAATTTATTGATTTACACAGTTAGTCTTAAATGGAGTAACTTTGCTTTTCTTTAGCATTTTTAGCCTTTGAAAGCAAAACAGGATCAGATGCTTGCAGAATTTGATAAGCAGCAGACATTTTGACTTGTCGAAGGAGGAAAACCACAGGTGTGGCTGATTGCATTAACAATTGCTGTTTCAGGCCATGATAATGTGTGACAGTCGTTAATTTCATTATTTAAACCTGTGCTTTTTCCATTATGCTCTGTCAGAATGTCTTCTGTATAAAGGCTTACTGAATATGCAATGATTGAGGCAAACTGTGTGTGTGAAGCTTATTTATTGTGTACAAAGTGGTTTCACATGAACATGTTTTGAACAAGAAAAGCAGTTAGATGGTGTAGTTGGTTCTAAAAGTAGGGTTATACTAACCTCTTGAGAATAGGTGTGGCCTCAATTGAAACCCACGACACGCTTCTCTTTTGCAGGCAATGAATGGAAGAAGTGCTTCTATTGGATAGTAAACCTGCGTCCTGCATGAAACTGAAGATTCAATTGGACCTGGTCCTGCAGTGAAATTAGACAGAGAGAGAGAGAGAGAGAAGAGAAGGAGAGAGAGGGAGGGGCAGAGGGGATGTCCCACTCAGGACTGTTGTGAAGGATCTTCTGCTCTCAGCATCAGTGACCCACCTTATCGTACAGCTGCAGTGAGACGACATGGCCTCTCCACGGCACTTCGGTCGAGCGTCTGTGGACATTGCTAATGTGATGCAAAAGCTGCAAGGTAAGTGTCATCTTTGGCTCAGTTGGCATAAGGACAAAACATTCTCTCCTCCAGCGCTGCTGCTCGGTAATATTGTGCTGATTCAACGCCTGGGCTGCATGCCCATCTGAAGTTTGCCAGCTCTCGCAAGGCAGGATGCTCACATGCTCATGCTCACATACACACTCTCTTGCACACTTACTCACATAGGAGCATTTGGGGATAAAGTTAGAAAACTTAAATAACTTTTTTTCCCTTATTGTTTTTTAGGATTATTATAACCATGTTCTTTTGAATTTTATTTTCTTGTAAAGCTGGATTCTGTGTTGCTGGAAAAGACTTTAAAAGTTATAAAATGCACAAAAATTACAATGTAGGGTTACATACATACATACATGTAATTGGCCTGTTCTCAAGCCCCTGTAGCATTAGTCACGCGTCTAGCTAATTTGATTTAATGTGCACATGGTGCTTTTTGTCACCAGGTAATTTTTTTCCAAGATAATCTTATTTGGAATAATAAGAAATTTGATGTTTATTCTTGTGATATCTTGTGACCAAAGTACAAAAAGGTAATTCAGAAGTTATTTAGAGGAACATGATTCGTTTTATTCAGTAAATAAGCTGTTCTTACTGTAAATACTCTGTTCTTACAGTACTCTGTACTGTTCTTAACACAAGCTGTCCTTTGATCAGCCTGTCTTCACATCTTTAAATCAGATTTTCTGTTGAGACCAGTATGCCAGATGTGTTGCAGAGGGGCTTGCATTCTCACATCATGTCCTTATCCAGGTAGCACCGATTCATCTTGATGCCAGTAAAAAGAACTTAATAGTTTTTGGACACACACATGTGTATATGTGTGGTGTATATGTGTGTATATGTATATATATTTTTTTAAATATGCAAATCTGCGTCCTTAGTTTGATCACCTCTGTGAAATTTTCAAATTTTAAAGCGAGAAGCATCCAAGACATTTAATCTGATGTCTGATGTCTTGACTGGTGCTTCATGAATCCACAGACGATGCACTGAACCTGACACCCTTTCTGCCCTTGGTAAAAGAATGGATCGATTGTGGGAGTCTCTTTTTGTTAGTGCCCCCCCCCCCCTCCACCTTTGTTACAAGGGCATCGGGCCACTACCATCATTACACAAGTCTGGTAGATTCTGGCAATCGCTGCTGCTCCATTTAGATGTATTTCTGGATGTACAGTAAACCAGAATGCCAGGACATTTTGATTATTACTGCTGTTATGGCTTGTTGCCATAGCTGCTATTATGAAACACTGTCTGTGGTTGTGCCAGTGTTGCCCGGTTCCTGCTGTAGATCATCTTAGTTTCCGGTGTGATGCACAGCTATTTCCATTCACTTGTTATCAATATATATTTTAAGCACAATGAGGGTGAAATTTGTCATTACAAAGAACGCCCATCAGTTGGGCGTCATTTTAATGTTTAACACATTTTGTTATAGTGGCTCAGACATGTTCTGATACTTAGTCTTAGTACTTAGACTGTATAAGCTCGCTCCACGTGATTTAATGCATGTTTAAGTCTTTATAAGTGGATATTTTATCTTATTAATGCTCTGTAGTTTAAGTGATAAACAATGAACTGAACCTCTTCTTAGCTGCTGCTGAAAAAATATGATCAATAATCAGACAACTTTGCACGATTGGTGTTGTCTTGCAGTGCAGAGTGCCAGCCGCTGCTGCGTGTTTCGTGTGAGGAAGTGGAACTTGGTGTCAGGTCACATCTGGGAGACATTATTGTGCCAGTGGTTTTAGGTGCTCTGTGGATGGAGAGAAGCAAGGTAGTCTGGGTTTTTTTTTTTCTTGCTGCTAATCAAATGCAACTTCCTGTCATTAAAGGCGTCCTGCAGGGAGGGGTACTGCACACTCGCTTTGAGTTGAGCAAGGGTCCATCTGTGCAGATGAATAATTGACACCAGCAAATCTCTAGCCCTGTGGAAACACACCGACTATCTTAATTGTGTTGATTGTTGTGGTCGACTGTGCACCGTGTGTCAAAAACAAAAACCTCTCATAAACTATTAAACATTTAGGAAAGTAAAAACTCATTTATATTTGATACAACTTGTTGCTGCCATCAGTCTATAGCAGCATTGGTCTGTTTGGTTCCAGGGACATATGACAATAGAGTAGCAGCGCCTTGTGGCCTTAAATGCTCTCAGGGTGCAATTGATGTCTGTCTGTTGGCTGGTGGAGTGTGCGTGACAGGCATGTTACCCTCAATATGACGGGGCTCTTGCGGGTTTCAGTTTAGTTGAGACTGTGTGTCGAACAGGATATGAAGAAACACAGCTGCTGAAGGGTTTGTGGTGACGTCTCGTAGTGTCATGAATCTCCTCCCGGAAATAGAAGCAATCAGATAATGACAAATGTAAGCCTATTCATGTTTTTTTTTTTCTTTAAATGATCAGATTTTTCATTGATTTCCAGAAATGATTAGTGAAATGTCATGTAGTTTTGCTTAAAAAATGACTGGAATGGCTGCTCATTAATTTTCTGTTTATTGAGCTCTAAAAAATAATGTGTTTTGGTTAAACACCTTCCTACTTTTCACCTGCAGCCAGTGACACCAGACTGCACATTTTGTTTTCAAAGGTCACTGAAAACATGGAGATCTGCTGTGGCAGTGCAGGCCTATTGTTAGAAATCTGTGCTCACCAGGAAGGTGGAGCTGTTTCATCGTGGTTGGAGTAAAAGCAAGTAAGAGAAAGGCAAGCTTGCATGTTGTCAGCTGTGAAAGATGCTTCTACTTTGCAGCGTCAGTAACAGCTGCCAGGGACAGACAGCCACCGCAATGATATGATCTCATGAACACTGAGCCTAATTCCCTCTCTGCACTCAGCCAAGCTGCCACAGACCGTTTTAAATACTTAGTATTGCGGAAGGTTGTGGTTTAAAAGAAACCATGCCTTTCCTGTGATCCCGTGTTCGTTTGTTCTGTTTCTTTTTGAGCATTAGATCACAATACTGTCATTTTGGTTCATATTAGTTCATATAAGTTCAGGATACCATTCAGTAAGTAAATATTCCTGTGTCAAGCATCTCAGAATGGACTGGCTGGAGTCCAGCTACAGAATCAGTTCTTGTCCTGCCTGCTGATCGTTGGCCCGTCAGAGCTGAAGTAGGGCTGCTCTCGACTAAATGGAACAACAACAGAAGGAGTGGGGCTTTTACAGTGCTCCCAGGTGACCAACACAGGCCAATGAGGCCAAGCACATACAGTACAGTATTGCCGAAGGTATCACCTGTCCTAAGATCACCTTAAGTACTCCATTACTCATGTGAATTGCTGACGTGTTAGTGGTTTGATGCACTGCATGGTGTTTGTTGCCGGGTCTATCCACTTTTAATTGGCACTTGGCTACTAGTACTACATCAGGGTTCATTAAGTCAGTTGACCAAGACGTGACGACTCAATGATGGTGAGTTGTTTTACATGAGGATTTCATGCTTTTCAGAGTTCATATATCCAGACCTGACCAACGGGTACAACTTAGCACACAAAATAAATCATCTAACTAAGATCAGAACTCTGGACAGTTCCTAAATAGCTAGTTGGATGTAGAACTGGAATATCAGGAAAGCTTCAAGTTATCATTTTGCAAGTTTTCTTTTTTATTCTATCATGTTTTTTTTGTTGCTTTTTTATATTTTCATTTTGATAGCAGTCCTAAAAACAGTCCTTTCCTGTCCAGAAACTGGCACTGAATGCTTTGTCAGACTTGTCATCTTGATTACTTATTTTTGACTCAGACATTTCCTGATTTGAATAAAAAGTGTTCCCTTTCTTGACGAGAAAAAAAAAATCTCTGAATCTGAATTTCTGAATCTTTCACCCACTACTTGTGGCCTTACTGAGCTTTGGAAACAAGTCATCTTGTATAAAGTTAAGTTTATAGTTCTCAATGTCAGGTAATAAAAAAATAAAATATTGTTTTGTTTGTTGTGCAAAAACTCAGGTATTAGTAGTAGTATTTCAAGTTTTTGAATGACTTTTTGCCCTAGTTTCCACTGGTGGAAACAAAAGCATAACACCACCACTTCCTTTGCAGCAGAGGATTTTTCCTGGGCTGGACCTGTCTGACACTGAGAGTATAGTGTTTGAAAAGTAAAACACTTTATTGATAGGGATGTAGTTTTATTGCCTTTTGCCATCCACTGTTCTTTTTTTTTGGATATTAGCACTATTTGGACTCTGAGTACCATGAAAACATGAACATGTAATACATGTCTTTATTAATTAGACTTTTGTTTTTTCGGTTTGAAAAAGATTATTCTGTTGTAATGATTAAATATAAATAAAAACGTTAATATATGGTGTCTTCAAGTGGCTGGCGGTTAAAGGGTTAAAAAGATAAATTCTTACCTCAAACATAAAAGATTTACCTCTTGCCCTCATAGACAGACCAGTGTGAGTATCTAACTTGTTGTATTTAACTTGTTTTGGGCTTAGCTGGACATAAACGTCTTTGAGCCCTGACTGTAGCATCTCTGAAAGCTCATTGTTCTCTGTGCGTGCAGCTGTCAACATCGTTTTAACGGTGCTTTTTCTGACCTTTTGATGTTTTGATATAAAAGGGGAAGAAAAAAATCCATTTTCACCCAAATAGCTTTTCTGGGCCAGTTCCACCAGCAGTCTGTAGAGCAGTAATAATAGAATCACAAGCTCAGGCCTATTTTTAGTATATCAGAAAAGCTTTTAGTATGCCGGTGGTCTTGAAAGAATAAAGGGATTTTTCTGCAGGAGATGATAAGCTATCAAGTACCATACTTGTTCACTGTTGTGTGTTACATTTAGAAGAGTGGAGTAGTAGTCCAACAGAAAAAAAAAACCCAGCCTGGTCAAGGCTGAAGTGGTTCTAGTAGGCCTTACGGGACAAAAATGGAGATGCTGTGGAGCTTTTATGTGATTCTGTGCATGCAAAGGGAATCCCGCGGTGGGTGTGTCTGCTCTGTCGTCACAATAGCTTTGGCCCTGAGAGAGAGAGAGAGAGAGAGAGAGAGAGCAGGTGGTAGATGTCGTTCACCAGCGTCAGCATTAATTATTAAGATTTGTTGCAACATGGTGAGCTTTGTTCTAGTCTATTTAATTAGTAGTTCCACAGGGACTTCAATTAATTTATGGCCAAAATTATAAAAAAAACAATATTTTTTTTCATCAATTTTTTTTACATTTGTTTCATCAGTGCCTCAGACACTGTAAAGCTTTTTAAATGTGTCAGTCTCATAGAAGATTAAACAAATCTTCTAAGCAAACACAGGCCCACACATACACACAAACTGAGCTTAAACCGGGATAATGCAGCCAGGGCTGTGACATCACCACCTCCCACATGCTGATTGGTGGAGCCATGCATCGAGCTGGTCTCTCTCCAGCCTCAGATGGTATGATGATACAGCCAGGCAGTGCAGCGGGGGCTGTGCACATCCACACAGGCATGGCTCCTCTGGATGGGAAAAACACAGGAAGAAGGAAGGATGGGATTTTAAATCGCCCTTTCTCTTAGAGTTTTCTCCTCTGCCGTCTGGGTGTGTGTGTGTGTGAGTGTGTGTCTGTGTGCGCGCGTGTGTGTCGGTGTGTCTGTGTGTGAGAGTGTCAGGGAGGAGGGGACGTTTTCATCACAGCCTCCAGCAGCTCTTTTGCTTTCAACGGGGAAACCAGGCAGCCAGATCTGTTTTGCTTCCTGCTGGGGGAAAAAAAAAAAAGAGGAAAGGACAGCTGTGTGTTTTCGTGCCGGTTTTTCCACTGTGGATCTAATTTTCACACATACATATATGTACCCTGGAACTCATGAGAGGCAAAGGGAGAGAGCTGGAGAGTGGGGTGTAGAATGGCTCACTATAAGGATGTATCTGTCAGGAAGACTTCTTTAAACCTGGTTACTGGATTTTTTCAGTATCTACGTGGTAAGTAGGGCAGCAGCACCCTTCATCTTTCATCTGTGTGGTCCTCCTCTGTTGCTAATATGGGACATAACATAACACAACATATGCTAACGGTTTGTAGGTGAATCCCTGCTATGTGAACTAGTTATCATGCTGCACAAACACAGCTGCGTTTGCGTGTTTGTGTGTGTATGTGTGCATCTGTAAGTGCGTGCTATGCTTCAGTGGGCATCCCCTGTGCATCAGTGATGAAGCATTTGCCTGTGGGTTAACTTGAAGTCTTTGCTCCCTGTATAGTGTTCGCATTGCCTCCATAAACACGTGACCACTGTCTATATCTCTAAGGGTGGATGTTTAAAAATGGCCACTCCGTGCACTGTGCAGCACTAGACTGCCGGCATGCGTGACAGGGTGTTAGAAATCAGTCCTTGTTGCGACAAACAGCATCACTACAGCAAAGATATCAGTTGTTTTGTTATACGTGCTGCATAATGCATGAGGGATTGTGGCTGAATATATTAATAGGCCACAAAAGAGGCTGAGGGTGACCTGAACAATCACGCATGTTATTACTGAGCACAGAGGGGCTGGCGAGATGTGTTGGCAGAAATTCCCTCCCCACTCAGTTTCTAATCTCCCTGTGTGACCTCTTTTTGAGAGCACTTCTCAGGAGGATCTGTTATACTAGCACTGACAAGCTTGCGTTAATGACGCTGCACATATCTAACCATTGCAGAAGTCATACTTTTTACTTCTTGTTTGGTGCACGACTGCTGTAATGCTACTCAGCATCCCAGAGGGAGTGTGACATTGTGTAGTATGAGGCTGGATAAAGTAGGATTATGACAGGGGGAGTCCTACAAAGGCTATAACTGATAAAAGTTATCGTTAGAGATTAATATTTTATGTGTTTTATGTTTCTGTGGTATCTATAAACCCAACCATATCCGTATCTCAAATCAATTAACAGCCACTTCTTTGGGAAACACTTCTTTGATGTCTGATCATCAAGTCGTGTTGCGTCTATTCATGCCAGCTGATCTATCAATATCACCAGCTCCCCTACTCTCAAGTATGAGGCTTATGCTCAACAGTCAACAGTCAGAGCATGTGGCATGTGTCTGCCGTGTATTGACGTGCGCTCTGTGCCTTCGTTTTCAGATGAGCAAGAGGCGGTGCAGAAGAGAACCTTCACAAAATGGATCAATTCTCATTTAGCAAAGGTAAGAGTGAATTTCCATCCATGCTCTGCACTGCTTACACACCACACGGCTGTCGTAAATCACTCACAGGGGTCGGAGCTTGTATGATTTTAGAAGCTCGTCGGGCTCATGATAATCAAATTGTCAAAGCAGTTACGCCACAAGTAAGTTGCTTTGCTGACCTTTTGCATCAGAGACAGTGATGTGTTATTGCTCGTCATGATTATGTAGCTTCACTTTGGTCAGTGGTATTTCATTGCACTGACTGCAAGACAAGCTTTGCAGTTCAACAGTAATGGTCCCTAATACCAGTTCACGAGATAATTAAATTTATCCAGTTAACTATAAGGAATGGCATCATTTACCTGGTTTCTTAAACCTTCAAAATCAAATCATGTTTAATGGAACAGGGTTTGTTTATCTAGTGATGGGGAAGGACCACGCTCTCCGTACAGTACACCTATGATTCTTCTGTTATCCTGAGAGGACAGCCACTGAAAAGGTCACAGCAGAGACTGCTGCTTGTTGCTTTGCTGCAAAGATGACAGAGACATGATGGGGCTCAGAGGCATCTATACAGTTCTCAGAATCTCATTAGGTTCATTTATACTTAATATACCTGTGCTTCTGTACCACAAGTGGAGCGTTTGTGTGGACATATGGGGGGTTTAATGGAGTTAATCAGAAACCAGTGTGGGGGGTGTACTTATTTGTTGTGTGTTAGGTGTTTGTGTTTGTCTGCGTGTGCATGAATGTGTTGGTACATGCATCGGTTATTCGTGTACTGTGTGCGCGTGTATGAGTGTGTGTATTTGGAGACAGGATTGGCAGGGAAAGTGATGCGGTGTGCAGATGGAGAGCAAGAGGGTGAGGACAGTTCCCCGCGGGCAGTCGTCTGCTTCTGAGGTCCATGCATGTAAATTACAAGGCACTGAGTGCACAACAATAACATATGCTGTATCACATCACATTGTGACCCTAAAATAACAGAAGCTTTATTAGATCTCGCACACGGCATGAAGATGCACCTTAGAGCTTTGAAAACAATCGGACATTGACAAAAACATTCCCCAGGAAATTGCTCAAAATTCAGGATTATGTAGCTGGTTGTCTTTATCTAAGTATAATCGCTGATGACACAGCAGAGTGTACGGCTAAACACACACAGATTTAGGGTTTAAGTCTGGAACCTGACAAAGATATTTGGTTTAGAGGGAGTCTTTTGTTAAGCTTGATCTGCCCACAGTAGTTCAAAGCATGGCTTCTAAAACTTTAGAAGAATCTCAGTTATGTGGTGGGCCAGTGTAGAGTCACTCTGTTGGTCTATTCTTCATTATTCATGCACTGCACCCGAGCTAACTCACTGTGCATACCAATAGGACTAATGTAGCATAAGCCACATCATGAAAGAGCTCTCAGTCACATTTACACTGCTGACAGCTCCTGTAAGCGAGAGACTGGCTTATTTAACAGTGGTATTTACAGTAGTTTTCATGTGCACAAAAGGTTTCTTGCAACGGATGACCATTGGTTTGCATTGGAATCGCCTTTTTTTATGAGTTTGTTTTTATCTAAGTTTGAACTTCCTCCGGTCGTCACACTTTCCCTTCAGCCTTTTGTTTCCATTTCCTCTGATATTGTATTACTAAGCACCTTTCAATTGATTTGACAGTTTTTCCACTGTTTTTTTTCACTGTCTCATGTGACTCTGTTGCCCAGGAAATATATTTTCCAGGGTGGGAATGATTTTCAGGGGCTTTTTTTTATGTGATTGCACATATTAGCTGTCTAACTTGAAAATTGGATTACTCTTTTTTGTTTTAATCTGACTAATATGAGTATAATAGTTATAGATTCTCATAGTCAAATAGTACACTCAGTTGATAACTCTTAACACATACTAATGGACCTTGTACAGAATAACAAGACAGACGCTTGCCTCTTCACACTGCTTTGCCCCAAATAGGCAGCCAACTGCATCCTGTCATGGAATATGTTGAGTTGTGAAATGGCCTGTATACAGTGCCAAATAAAGAATTCCCGTGGCGACCTTTCCTTTTAATTAAAGCTTCACTCTGCCGAATAAGTAAACATCTGCTTCGTTTACTTATACAGTAATGTCTGCGTAATTCAGAGGGTTATAACACAGTCATTCGACTTGGAGATCGTGCCGCTCTATAAATGTGTGAATATGATATCAGGAGACAGTATCCTGTTAGGGTTAAACGAGTACCGTCGCCTCAGGACTGGGCACCAAGCCACTGCTGAGGAAAAGGCACCATCTTTTCAGCTGCAGGGAGGCTCTGTGGTTGTTGCTAACAAGCCTGTTTCTCACAAACAGCGTTTGGTTTCTCCTCATCCCTGCTAATGGGTTAGAATATCAATGTCCTTTCACGCAGCGTTGCTTGTTCTGTTAATGTATTGTTTCTACAGATGGATTCGTTTGTGATCACAACAAATTTTCAGGGTGTTTTGTTTCTGCATTTTAAAGCTCTGTCTCCTCTCCTCCAGCATAAACCACCACTAGAGGTTAACGACCTTTTTGAGGACATCAAAGATGGGGTGAAGCTCCTGGCTCTGTTGGAGGTGCTGTCTGGCCAGAGACTAGTAAGTAGTAATTAGTTTTGCTCAGGATTTGAACATGAACTGCACAGATATGCTAGGCCTGATTCATACCTTTTAAGATGTTTAAATCAGCCTTTGTACAAGGTAAATTACTCTCTGTTGATTTTAAGTGTGGATTTAAATCATGCCCTTCTGCATGATGATCACTTATGATGATGCATATGTAAATCAAGGCACATCTTTTCACCTTCACACCGCAGCAAATCAACTTGTCCTTTTATGTGTTGATTACCCACAATCCCACATGTGTGCTGTGATTTAAAACTGCTTATAAATTCAAGTACTTCTGTTACATTTGTATTTGTTTAATAACATGCTGTTGATTAGCTGAAGAATCAGAACTGATCAGCAAAGATGATAGTGAGTGCTATCAGTTGGCTTCACATAACATTCAGTCCTTGTACATTTGATCATATTGAATTATCTAGAGGAAAGGAGAGATAACAAATGACAGAGTAAAGACTGCAAACATAAAAATGCTCTCAATCATAAATCGTGATAAATGTCAAGAAATGAAAAACATGTGCTTTGAAACTCTGTCATCATTCTGTAGTTTGTTCATCAGAAAGTAGCGAAAAGATTTTTCAACCGTAAAATGTCATGTTTAGTACATTGCATTGTCACAACTGTTAAAAAATATAAATAAAATAAAAAATAGGGGAAACGTATCAAAAATATGTATTAGTGTTATAGATTGTTTTGGCTGAGCTGTAAATGTAAAATGTATTGAATGAATTGAATTAGGATGGAAGATTGCATGTCCATTGGAGCTCTGTTAGTTAACATGGAACTGAGGTAGACCTGTGCATATGCTTTTTACAAAACTACAAAATCCAAAGTTTGGATAAAAATATTGTTGTTTACATTTAGTGTTGAATCACTGCACATAAATTACAGAGGCATAATTCAGATCTGAGCCTCCCCGCTGTGAGAAGCTGTTAGCGCTCCAGTTTCCCTTGTATCACTCCCTTTCCCCTGACACACACACACACGCTGGCCTAGACTCTTGATAAGTATTTAGTAATTAGACCTGTCTTGATACAAACTGCCGTGTCATCTGTAACGCTGTTAGTTGGCAAATGAGCCACTCGCACTTGTGAACACTGTCTGATTCGTTCTCTTAGTGCTCTCAGAAGTGCACCCCTGCTGGTTTAAATCAGCCAGAATTTTAACATAGACAGATCTCAGGATTATACAGCTTTGACACTCACCAGTTAATTTACATGAGAAAATCCACCCAGACACTCTCGCTATCTTACCATGCAACTATTGACAAATATGAAGGTTTTTAGGCTTTTTAAATGCCATGATATGTTGTTGGTACAGTAGACGAAATAACCATCTGCTGTTAATTTTTTACCATCTGTCAAATCAGCAGATGTTTGAATGAGAATGTCCCAATCTTTGATTATGATATTTCTTCCTTGGCAAACCTGATTTTCAATATTCTGTCCTATCTGTCTTTAGCCCTGTGAGCAAGGCCGCCAGCTGAAGAGGATCCACTGGGTTTCCAACATCGGCACTGCGCTTAAATTCCTTGAAGGCAGAAAGGTAAGCATTCAGTCACAACAACAATTTAAGCTTGTAAATGTTTTGAAATAATTGCTTTCTAAAACGAAATATCATACTAGAAAAATGATGGCATGTATTAAAGAAGTCCAGGGTGTAATTAAGAGCTCGTGAGACAAGGCTGCTGATGAGTTGTTTGTTAGTGCACAAAAGGTGTATCTGTCCACACAGTATGCAAAGCGTTTAGAAAAGCAGCAACTAGAGACAGGACTTCTTGATTATATAACCCATCACTAAATCCCTTGGCTCTATGAGGCCTGTGTCCCACTTTCATTTGGATTCCATGAGGACTGAGACTTACATTTTTGTGATCTCTCTCCCATCATGTGTGTCTTCAGTCTGTGTATCGAGGATCTCCGGTCAGTCGCCATTAAACGCCCTGTGTGATCATGTACTGTATGCATTCTTTTCTTTTGATGCACGATGTGTACTAAGCAACGCTTGGATACAGCCATTGTGTTTCTATAGATGTAGTCATTACGCTTTTCTACTGACATGCATTTCAATGCATTTTGACTAGAACAATGGTTTCTGATGTGTCTGGCTTCCTACAAGTGTGAGCTGCTCCAGTGTAGAGATGTAAACATGGCAAATTCTGGCAGTTTTCCAGTGCAAGGTTTGCAGTGCTGTGGTACATACATCTACTTTTCCTTGAATGCCTAGTTCAACACACTTTTCTTCTTTTTTCTTTTTTTTTTTACTTCTGGTTCACTTTTCACTTTGGCTGTTTCTTCCTTCCTGGTTTGGCTATACAGATGCTCAATGATTACAACACTTACCTGCATCAAAGTCTTGGCTTTGATGACGTAGAGTAAAAGGATTATGGTTTCGGTCAATCTTAAACTCAAGGTGCTTCACTGGGTGAAAATACAGAAAACTCTCACTTCCAAACTGTCTGGTTTTGACTTATTTTCCAGAATAATCCTCTGCTTGGCTTTTGTTTCAGATCAAACTCGTTAACATTCATGCCACAGACATTGCAGATGGACGACCATCAATTGTCCTTGGGTTGATATGGACCGTCATCCTTTACTTCCAGGTAATACCTCATTGGATGTCCCTAAATCCGGACGGTTTAATAACCATGGTCACTCCAAGATGAGCTGGTGCCCTATAAATAAACACTGCACATCAGAAACTCCCCGACCAGATATTTGGCTCAACATTTTAACCCAGCATCAGTGTTTGTCCTTTACATGGTTTAATGTACTGTATGCCCAAAGCAGACGGCATTAAATAGGTTATTCCAGAAAACGCAGATGCAGATGGATGCAAGAAATATCTCCATTTTCTTTTCATGTTGCTATGGCCACAGTGCAGCCTCTTCTTTTCCTTTTGTTCTTTGTTTCTCAATTAGATTGAGGAGTTAACCAGCAACCTGCCAGCACTCCAGGCGCTTTCCAACAGCAACTCTTCTGTGGAGAGTGTAGCCAGCTCTGAAACAGGAAGCCCTCCCATGAAGAGGAAAGTGGTCAACAAATTTCAGGGCAATGCCAAAAAGGCCCTGCTCAGATGGGTGCAGTGTACAGCTGCCAAGTATGTCAATTTCAAATTAAGGTTTTTGGCTTGGTGTTGTAAATGTTAAAGGACATGGTTGGAGATACGAATACATACATGTGATACAGAAAAGGACTAGACAACTGACAGTTATATTTGCCTTCTTTTGTATGTTTCTGCATTAATATTTGCTTGTGCAAGTCTTGCAAAACAAAAACGCTTATGCATGTGTTTTTCAGGCATCATGGAATTGAGGTGAAGGACTTCGGTCCCAGCTGGCGAGATGGTGTCGCATTCCAGTCGGTGGTGCACGCCATCAGGCCAGACCTGGTGGACATGGAGGTTGTGCGCAGGAGAGGCAACAGGGAAAATTTGGAGGACGCCTTTGCACTTGCAGAGAACGAGCTGGGCATTCCCCGTCTGCTGGATCCAGAAGGTGCCCTTGACATCTCCTGCTGCTTGCTTTAAATATTCCAGTGATACACACCATTCAGACAGAATAGCACTGAATCCGTGTTAGGAAGTAGACGAGGATTTTGAAGCTTTTGTGTTGCCATTCAGAGTCTGACAGCGTTTTGACAGAACAAATAGCAAATATACATTATTTAGTAGATTTTACTAGTTTTTCTGTGAAAGTAAATTGTATTACACCTTCAATCCGTTTTGCATGAGCGATGTGACAAAATGTGTGCTGAAAAGATCAGTGACACCCTCCAGAGGATTAAAATTCTGTGTATACAAGTGTCTCTGAGTTTCAGTCGGTGGAAGTGAGGCAGTCTGCAGTGGCTCTGCAGTCCTGTCTTCTCTAGCAGATTCGTGATGCTTTATTGCACAAAGAGCTGCACTGAAACGATTTCTAGAAACATCAGGTTGAGGATGGAGATGAAAGCAGACATGTATAATTAGCTGTCAGGCCTGGAGAGATGATCACAAATCCATTTTTTAAAAATGTCATATGAACTTAAAGCCAAATGTATCTGGCCTTTATTTTCTGTTAAATATGAACATAATTTTCAGAGGCCTGAAATACATTTGCTTTGTATGTTCAGATCAGTTCATTTTCAGTGTAAAGTGTCGCCCAGGGTATCAGATAATGTTTGTGTTGCTCTGCAGATGTTGATGTAGACAAGCCAGATGAGAAATCCATCATGACTTATGTGGCTCAGTTCCTCAAGCACTACCCAAACCCTCACCACTCTGAGACTGATGGACAGCAGGATGAGGTACTTTGTTTAAAACCTATGATTGTATACATTAAGTGCTCATAATGCAGTGATACATTAGACGATTTTTGGGAGAAACACCATTGTGTTATCACTAAATGCTGGAGTAGAATTGATATTTACAGTCCCGATAAAAAGTATTCACCCCCTTGGATGTGACCTAATTCAACAGAGGTCCAGCCGGTTGGTGCTACTAGTCTCACAATTAGTGAAATGAAGATCACCTGAGTGCAGTGAATGTGTCTCAAGTGATTGTAGATCAAAGGCACCTGTGCATGGAAGGTCTAGTCACTGGTTAATCAGTGTTCCTGGCCATAACTACACCATGAAGACAAAGGAACCCTCCAAGCAACTCTGAGGCACTGGAACTCCATTTCTTATTATTTTCAAAGTTGTATCTTTTGTTCTCATTTCCCCAAAAATCGGCTAGTGTATCATCATTCATTGAAAATCATCATAACAGTACATGCTTATTGAAAACATGCTTAACTCCTGCTGAGCTTAATTGTTGTATGTGTCCTGCAGCTCTTCATACTCATCTTTTTTTTTTTTTTTTATCACGTAAAGGTCTAATGAATTAAAGTAATCATTGCATGAACACAGCAGTAATTTAATCACCAGCATTTTGTTTTCCATCATCACAGACTCATTTAATTTTCCATCTACTTGTTTTTTTTTGTGCACATTAAGCTGCTTCTTGGCTCAATTCCAACTTTTGCACTGTCAGTGCCAGTGCTTCAGGTGAGACATCAGGTCATACTGCTGCATGCTTTCTGTTTGGAGTGTAATCCCACCTCACCTTCATCCCATTCCTCACCCACGCCGCTTCTTTTCTGGGTTTTTTTTTTTTCTTCCTTGCTGTTCTAATGCCTTTTGTGGTGTGTTTGAATCTCTCTGTGTGCCTTGCTGCTTTCCTGGATAGTTTGGTCCTCAAGATATAGAGCAAATGCTTGAGGTATGTTTTCTTGCAAAACTAATCAGTGCTAAAATGTAGAGTTTGGTCTTCTGTGGAATCTATTAATATTTAGCAGGTTAAGTCTTTTTTTCTCTACTCTTCAGTTGTGTGTTTATGGAATGTCAATTTGATGTGAGTTACCCAACATATTGGCATGCTGATTTAAAAAAAAAAAAAAAGTATTTAAGTCAGTTTGTTCCTGTGATTGTGACAGAGAGAGGAGCGGAAGATGCTGAGAGAGCTCAAGGTGTTTTTAGACCAGCTGGAAAGAGATGTGCTTCGAGCCCAGGGAGCAGAGGGAAACCTCACTGACAAATATCAGGTGAGTCAGGCCTGAAATGCACTGTTATGTAACATCCTGCTTTGACAAAGACATTTATCAGCTCACACCACATGTGTGTCTGCTTTTATCCTTTTGTTTTGCAGGCATTTAAGAACTTCCGTGTACAGTATGAAATGAAAAAGAAGCAGACCGATCCTCTTCTACAGCCAGTCAACAGGGATGGCAAACTGTCTGTGGACCAAGCTCTGGTCAAACAGGCCTGGGACCGTGTGTCTGCCAGGGTAATTGTGCTGCATACTTCTGCACAACATAAATAATTCATAACCAAGCCACAAAGAAAACAGAATTAATTATGGTAATTAATCATACCCAAATTAAACAAAACCTGAGGATTAACAGTTGATCGTTATTGTTTTTTTTTTTTTTTTTTTAATTTGTCCCAGTTCTTTTCTTTGCTAAAAAAAAAACTGCATCGCTGCACTGAAAGCTATCATAATGAGAGAAACACAACTCGAGTTCTTCTATTTATTTGCTGCCAATGAAAGTTCAATGGAGGGCAAGCATTTGAATTAGAGTTTCTTCAGAGAGGAGGGGGCGGGAACAGAGGGGGTTTTGTTCGTTGGGCAGTCTACTCCTCTGGACATCCACAGCTTGTCTGGACTGGCATAAAATCTCTTTTGTAGCCTGAGTGCTTGTGAACATGTGGAGGTGTTTTGGTCAGTATAGCCTCCTCTATGGTGGGATCTTGCTTTGGTAGAGTGGATTTTTTTTAATGGATGTCAATTGCAGCTGCTGGACTGGCACATCCATCTGGACAAGTCTCTACCGGGTCCTCTGGGTGTGATCGGAGCCTGGCTTCACAGGGCAGAGATGGCTCTGAGAGAGGACATTCCCATCCAACATGCTCACGAAGAGACAGCCAATGTTCTTCACAGAAAACTAGAACAGCATAAGGTAACATAGCATGCCTATGAATTCCAGTCCATCTGGAAACCTACCATGCTACCACCATTGTTTTATATAAGTATAATATAAAGGAAAACCACTATGAACATGATTTTATGTCTAAATTTTGCAGGAAGTGTTAAAAAACTTGGAATCGCACAGGCAAACTTTCCAGCAGATCCACAGAGACAGATCAGTGAATGGGGTACCTGTTCCACCTGAACAGCTCCAAGACATGGCTGAACGGTAAGACCTTAATCAGAATTATTAAAATTACAACGTCTCTCACAAAGTAATTTATTGCACTGGCTTACAATTAAACATCAACTTGATGTTCTGTTTTCATTAAGCAAAAAGTTTTCTGTGTGCAGTCTTGTACGCTTCTGAAAAGATAAAATAGATTATTGAACATTTGTTTAATTTGCAGGTTTAATTTTGTGTCTACATCATCGCACGCTCACCTGATTAAACTGGAATTCTGGGAAATAAAGTATCGACTGATGGCGTTTCTTATGTTGGCTGAGTCAAAGCTCAAGTCCTGGATCATTAAATATGGCCGACGGGACTCAGTTGAGCTCCTGTTGCAAAGCTACCTTGTAAGTTGACATAATTGGCACGATGGTAGAAGAATTAGAACTGCACTGTGTCTGTCAGTCTATTTAATCTCTATTTTTTTGTCTGCCTCTTCATTCCAGACTTTCGTTGAAGGTCACAAGTTCTTTGAGCAGTACGAGATAATCTTCACAGCCCTCAAGCAAGCTGCAGAGGTCTATGTAAAGTCTGACAGTTCAAGTAAGACTCTTTTCTGTTTTATTGCAGGTTGTCTGTTATTTATATATGTTATACATATGTGTAAATATTTATGTGGGCTCAAAGTAAAAGGTTTTATTATCGATTTCATGTTACAGGGTCTAAGACCTGTAACAGAGGTAAGTCCAAAAACAGTCTGACAGTTCCTAAAACCCTAACTTTGCCTGTCTCCTGTGCCATTTCTTTCTGCACTTTTCTTTTCTAACATACTTTTAACCCCCAGAGCAGAAAAATCATAGTACTGCATTATGCATGAAAAAGTAACAGTAATCTAACATTAGTTAAAATGCTATTTTAGCATGATCATTCTGACCTAACGCTCTGTAGGATCAACCGAGTGGCTCAATGATCAGCAGACATAATCAAATGCTCTTTTTCTGTGTAGTCGATAACCATCTTGGTTTTTATTGAACTGAGCTAGTTTCTTATTTGATTCTCAGTTGATGAAGCAGAAGGGGTAAGTAAATTCCTCAGTGATGCCACTGCTCAGTGGAAGAATCTGGCTTTGGAGGTGCGGAGTGTTCGCAGCATGCTGGAGGAGGTGATCTCTAACTGGGAGAAGTATAGTAGCACGGTGGCAGCTCTGCAGGCCTGGCTGGAGGATGCTGAGCAGATGCTCAACCAGTCAGAGAATGCCAAACGTGTAAGTACACTCACTGATGCTACTGATGATAAAACGTTATTATTGACGATGTACAGCTTTTATGTGCCTGTATGAGGAATTTTTCTACCATGGCCACAGTACACAAAGCTCTAATTTGATGAACAATGTGCATTTAAACAGCTATGGTCTTTGTCTTCCCTTGTTCTGTTAGGATTTCTTCAGAAACCTCTCTCACTGGATCCAGCAGCACATGGACATGAATGATGCTGGGAACTTCCTCATTGAGACTTGTGATGAAACAGTCTCACGGGATCTGAAGCAGCAGCTTCTCCTCCTGAACGGGAGATGGAGGGAGCTATTCGTCAAAGTCAAACATGTAAATGCAAAGTGCTTTTAGACAAATGCAACGTGAAAAAAGTGGTGCACTGAAACGACAACGGTTTTTAAAATTCAATTTAAATTCATCCATATACTGTCTTTCTCTTTTTCTCTGCCAGTATGCAAGAGCAGATGAGGTGGATAAGTTAAGGCAAGACTACCAAGATGGTATTAATACCTTAAAAATGTTCATGGATGCAACCAATGAGAAGATGACTGCTCCTGTCCAGGTGTCTTTTCTGAACGTCAGAGCCTTTGTTCAAGATGTTGAGGTAAACAGTTGGCAGTTTATTAGGTACACCTAATAAACCTAGTAGTCATTTTTCTCAGGCCAGAGTATTCTTTCGTTTGTCTTCTGTGCAATAAAAAATGATCAAACTGTACATCCCAACTTCCTGTAGGAAATCAAGCACAAAGTGCCAGCTATGGAAGCAGCCTGTAAGGCAGCAAGCCGGACAGCTCAGCTGTTGACCAAAGACACTCCACAGGAGGAAGTTTCACAGATGATGGCTGTGATGGCCTCGATCAAAGAACAGCTGAGCAAGGTGTGTGCATGTCTTTATACAGTATGCCATTTCATTATTTAACCTTTGTCCTTAAATTAGTATTTAAAGTGATGTGGGATTAGATGGTTAATCATAGTGGAAATATGTTGTTTTTATATACCCAAAATTTCCAAGGATGCAGTATTTTCCACAGAAATTCCTTACTGACATGGCTTTAAAGTAAAAAATCCCTGGCTACCACTTGAATCAGCATGCTGTCCTCCAATCAGGTGAGGGAGAGATGTTTGCCTCTGCTGAGGGAGTCCCAGTCTTTATTACCTCCCCTGGAAGAAATGGAGAAGAACATCACAGGCTTCTACCAGGCTCTGGAGAAGGCCAGTCATATCACCAGCACCACTGACTCTGAGGGACCAGTAGACTTTAAACAGAAATGCCAGGTAACCCATCATGGTACCAAGAAATCAGAAATTACATAAAATACTTAATGCCAAGTGTTTTTTCATGTCATGTTTCAGAGAACCACGTTTTAGACTGTGCAGGATTGTCTCGGGAAATTAACAAATGACTAAAACCCTGCTTTTCACTGAACACTGCAGGAGCTGGCGACCTTCACACATAGCTGTAAAAAGTGTCTGACAGTGATAGAGAGAAACCACCAGACTATCCAGAAAGTAATGAGCAGCAGTAAAACCCTGCAGCACATGGACATGAGTCTTCTGCAGAAAAGAGTAGCAGACCTGCAGGCCTCCTCCCAGGTAAAACTCAAGGCTGATTTCAGTTCTGTGCAACCTTTAGAACTGTTAAAGCTTTTTTAAAAAAAAATAAAAAAATACTTGTTTGTGTTTTTAGACCATGATTAAGGAATCTACAGAGTGGCGGAAGCACGTGGAGGCAAACAGCAGCCTTATGAAGAGGTTTGATGAGTCACGGGTAGAGCTGGAGAAGGTTCTTAAAATGGCACAGAACTGTCTGACAGAGAGAGGCAACCCAGAAGAGCTGCTCAAGAAACACACTGTAAGAAAATGGGTCTTGTGTGAAATTCATCTGTTTTTTTTTTCTTTTCATCCCTGAAGTAACCAGAGTTATTTTACAGTTTTGTTATGTGTGAATATACATAAGATGTATAGATGAGGCACCTGCACTTTTATTGCTTTTATTAATAGAATCATGGTCAATATAATTTGGGTTTTTTTTGTGTTTTGTTTTTTTACAAACAAACTAATGTTGAAGTGAAAAGAGGATTGTTTTTACCCTACAGTCACTTGAGACACATTCACTGCACTCAGGTGATCTCCATTTCACTAATTGTGAGACTGCTAGCTCTGATTGACCTCTGTTGAATTAGGTCAGTCACTTCAAAGGGGGTGAAGGACCTAATTCAACAGAGGTCCAGCCAGCAGTAGTCCCACAATTAGGGAAATACAGATCACCTGAGTGCAGTGATTATAGTATGAACACACCTGAGTCTGGAAGGTGCAGTCATTGGTTAATCAGTATACCTGGTTACACCATGAAGACAAAAAGAACATTCTAAGCAAAGCTGAGGAAAGGCTGTTTAAAAGTAGACTTTAGGGGATGGAGTCAAAATCATCCCCTGGTGTTCAGTTAAATCCATCATTAAGAAATTGAAGGAAAATGGCATCCAGTAAAAGGGGAAAACATCCAAGGGGGTGAATACTTTTTATAGACACTGTAAATAATACATGGCCTGTCCTATACAAAGTGTGAAACATGATGAGAGCTTGATTTTTTTTTTTTTGCAGGAATTCTTTGCTCAGCTGGACCAGCGAATCTTGAATACATTCCTGAAGGCTTGTGATGAGCTGACAGACATTTTGCCAGAGCAGGAGCAGCAGTCGCTGCAGGAAACAGTCAGGAAGCTTCACAAACACTGGAAGGTTGGTACCAGGAATAGTGACAATAAAAAACTGCCCTGCAACTTTGTGCCCAGTTGGTTACAATCTTGTCAATCTGCACACTGGTGAAATCACACTGCACAACATTTCTCTTTATAGTGTTTATTCCGCAACTACCCCCCCAAAATAGATTATGTGGAAAAAATACAGGTTTATTTAATGTGAATCTTGAACATTTGTAATAATTACTCATACTAATGCATGCATACATACTTATTTATTTTTCTTTTAATCTGACCTCACAGTTGTTTTATTTCATCTCTCGCAGGATATCCAGACAGACGCACCTTTTCACATCCTGCACCTGAAAGTGGAGGTGGAGAGGAGCAAGCTGTTGTCGTCGCTGCAGGAGTGCCAGGCGGAGGTGACCAGGGAGAATCGCCACCTGGCTAGCATGGGGAGCGAGAGGCTCATCAAGGAGCACAGGGTGAGCAGAGAGCGGCTGGCTGGCTGAGTTTCATGTATTGATTAACTCAGTGTGAAATAATACAGTGTAAATTCACTGCTGTGTAGCAGCGTGGGAAGAGTTTGATGAACTTGATCCAAAAAAAACACTGAGGCTCCTCCAGCAGCATTTTGTCTCTTCAATGTTTTAAAAAAATCAGAATCACTTTCCATTTTTATTTTTATTTTTTTCCATCAGGCCTTCTTCAGGGAAAAGGGGCCTCAGTCTATCTGTGAGAAAAGGCTGCAGCTAATGGAGGAACTTTGTCAAAAACTCCCTGAAGGTGACCCTGCTCACCAGATCCTGGAAACTGCGAGAAAGGATTTCTCTGAGGTCCAGGAGGAAATTGAGAACACCTATCAGAAGATATTGCAGCACCCAGATAAATGGAAGGAGTACAATGCAAGGTGAAGAAATCAAAAAAAAAAAAATGCTCACTTTGGTGAAGTTCTTTCAGTGCAGTTTTCTAAGGGCGCTGCAGTGATTGCATTGTATTAACAGCAGAGATAGTTGTGGTGCAGAGTTTAACCAAAGAGTCATTGCAACAACATAAGAATGTGTTATTCACTCCCACACAGTGTTGTGCATTCATTACATACCCACAGTAATCATGTTAAAATTCTTTCGTCCGCTTGAGATAGAGAGCAGTAGTTGTGGTGAGGAGTGTTTTCAGTGCAAAGGTTTTTAAGAGATTACAAAATTCAAAATTTGTCTCATTACACACTGTCACTGCTGACCATGAAGCTGATCCTGAAGTTTAATCACATTTATATATTTTATTATATGAAAGCACTATTATCATTTTTGATTCGATTATTCCTGCCATCTTTTCGAAACGGTGTGTTTGTGGTATGAAACAGGTACGCTGAATTCTCCTGCTGGCTGATATCTAAAGAAAGCCAACTGAGGCTGCTGAGAAACCGAGCCAACGACCCCAGAAAGTACAGCCAGGTGAAAGCTACCATCATGGTGAGTTAGTCCCTTAAATTCACCCCACAGCCGAACCATCCACTGACAGTCCCCTCCTCGCCTCCTGTGTGATGTGTCACTTATGATGTGCTACTGTCTCGTCAGTGTCACACTTTGCTTTAGATGACTCTTTTGACCACATGGCCTGTATCACACTCTGTTGTGTTGTGCAGGAGCTTAGGCATGATGCAGAGCTACAGGAGGGGAATCTTGGCTGGCTGAAGTCCCGTATGGCGGCACTGATTGAAATCTGTGCTGACAGCGATGCCCAGAGGCAAGCAAGTGCACTGAGCAAGCTCTCTACTGATTTTAAGGGTCTTCTTGCTTCTCTCGTAGAGGTAGGTGAAACTTCCACATGTTTTATTATGGTGCCAGATGAAATTCAGACATTATATCCCCACTGGGAATCTACAGTATGGCACTTAAATATTTTAACCTAATTTAAAGGACATACGTATACAAATATAGCGCAATAATCTGGGATTAAATGTAACAGATTGGTGCACTCGATTATGGCATTATCATATCACTATCATCTATAGGTAAGATATATATTTGATTGGACTAAACTGAACAGTGTTTTTCTCTGTTGTATCTTTCAGGCTGAGAAGATGGTGCTGGCTGTGGGGGACTGTGTACAGTTCAGGGAAGAAGTACAAACTACTTTGGATGATCTTGTTCAGGGGCAGAAAGAGGCACAGGCTGAAGTCACCAAAATACTAGACTGTCCAACTGTCAGAGAAGCTCAGCAACTGCTACTTGTTCACCAGGTACTGTTCACAAAAATGTTTTTATTTATTTATTTTTATTTGAAGGCAGAGTTTACTTAAAGGCTTAAACTTTGAATTGATTTGAATGTGGCCTCATTCACACAGCAACTGTTGAAACGCCTGAAGCTGAAGAGGAAGGATGTCCAGCACCTGATCACCAGAGGCCAGCAGCTCCAGGCTGAGGAGGGTCTTGGAGAGACTCTGCAGCAGGACCTGCAGAGTTTAGAGAACACACTCAGCAAAATGGAGCAGAACATGGATTCACAGGAGCAAAGCCTTGAGGTGAGCAATCTTTGGGAATTTGTAGTGACTGGAAACTTTTGCTCGTACTAAACATTTCAGTGGACTGAAGAACTGTTGCTCAGAATAAGAACATACAACAATAAAGTTATAATTAAGGAAGCATGATGAGTCTCAGACTCATTTGTGTTAAGTTTTCCTAACTTCTTAAAACTCTGAAGGTTATCCATCAGTCACTGTCAGACTCTGAGATGAATCCTGACACATCTCATCTCATGATCAATTTAGTTATTAAATGAAGGGATTAGCAGGCGGTTCATTCTCTAAATACATTACCTCTGCTTTTTTTTTTGTTCTGAAGGTTATTTCAGTAATGTGTATGAATTTGTTTATTAAATTCTTATTGTCCTATGTGCTTGTATGTATCCGTAATGGTTTTTGCTTGACTTCCCTTAATTTACAGTGCCTGTAAAAAGTATTACAGAAGTGATTGTCTTACTCTCTATCCCACGATCACTTGAGACACATTCACTGCACTCAGGTGATCTCCATTTCACTAATTGTGAGACTACTAGCTGGACCTCTGTTGAATTAGGTCAGTCACTGCAAAGGGGGTGAGCAATTAGTGAAATGAAGATCACCTGAGTGCAGTGATTGTAGTATAAAGACACCTGAGTCTAGAGGTGGAGGTGCAGTCACTGGTTAATCAGTGTTCCTGGCTACACCATTTAGAAAAAAGGATCAATAAAGTAAAAGGGGAAAATATCAAAGGTGGTGAATACTTTTATAGGTGCTAAGTGTTGTATCCTTCTACATGTATATAGTCTGAATGCTGTTTTGTTTGCTTTTGTATGTTATCTTTGCATTTTTAATGTGCACAGGGACTATAAATTACAACAAGCCTTTTGGCTAACTCTAACACAATTACATATTGATGTCAATGACTGTGTAAGTAAAGTTGCTGAGACCTTAGAGTTTGTGGACAGAAAAGAGCTTGGCCATGGGCAGCTCAGGACAGGGATTCCTGTTTATGTGGTAGGTGAGCAGATGCAGCATTTGGGGGAAATGTCCTGAGCACAGGAAAGAGAGGACTGATTGATGTTTTCTGCTGGAGGGAATTGCTTTCTGCGGCTTTACAGCTCCTTTAGAAGATGGTGATGCAGTGAGTCTGTAATCAAACTCTTGCGATTCCTGAATATGGAAACTTTTTGTGGCTTTTCTGTGCCAGGGAGGATGCATTATAGATCTAGGTAAAAGATCCTTGGTAAGGTGCACACCAATGAATTCATGTTCCTGGCTCTTTCAGTAGCAGAACTGCTGCTATCCAGTGGGGTGAGGTGCTTGCAGAATATTAGCTGTGCAACCTCTGTCAGTGTGCTGACTCATCACCCCTGCTGATAAAGCCCAAAATAGAGGTGTCATCTGTATGTGGTTTGAACTGGTTTGGTAGCAAAGTTGTGTGTCAGTTCTTTTCTTGCTGTGACTTTTATTTTGTATTCAAGGGCTTATGATAGAAGTGAGATCGAATATCATCAGTGTCCACCACTGAACAGTACTTCATTCAGCCAGCAGAATGTTATTAGTTTCTTGTACCACTTTTCAATGAGCTGTGTTGTGTGTTTTTTATAGATGTATTGCTGTATGAATAAAGTTGATTTTGGTGTTGACATGACTGACTTTTACCCCCAGGTCACCTTGGCAGCCTGGCAGGAGTTTGACAGCCAGCAGGAAGCAGTGAATGAGTTTGTCAACAAGGCCCGCACAACGATGGAGAGAGACCTGAACTTCAGCAGCCCAGAGAGCCTGGCTGTTGAGCTTGACCAGGCCAGAGTAAGTAAAGTTTGTCTTTGGAGTTTTTACGTCTGGGCACGTATCCTGTGAAATTATCTTTACCTTGTAATAATGGTAGTATAATTGCTAAATGAAGAATATTACCAATATTCTTTATTTTGTAAACAGGTGTTATTGAAGCAGTGTGAAGCAGAAGCCTCGCACATGAACACATTGCTGAAGAGAGCAACAGAAATTCAGCTCGGGCCCAAAAACAAGACCCTGCTTTTACAACAAGCTCGTTCCCTCAGTGAGCAAGTGGACAAAGTAGAAGCTGGGCTCAAAAAAGAGTAAGATGACGGATTAGATTCAGTTTGCTGATGCTAAATAATGAATAGTTCAGAATACTTCAGATTGTATCCGCAAATACTTTATGGTTTTTGCTCACTTAGATACTAAAGATAAATGTACATCTAAAGAGAGCCACTTAATAATTTCTTATCTTGTGTTGCAGTGTCAAGACTCTGGAGGAAATGAAAACGCAATGGGATCAGTTTGGAGCTGGGTTTGAAACCTTTTCCTTGTGGATATCTGAAAAGGAAAAGCAGCTGGATGAACTAAAATCTTCCACTTTGCCTCTTGAGCAACAGATCAACACAGTGAAGGTAAAGTATTATGTGCTATAAAGCTACAGCCCTCTTATGTCCTACAGTTATCTTTGCCAGCAAGCATCAACCACAAAACCAGAACATTACTGTTAAAATCAATAAGGCTTCTTCACCTTAAGGAGCTATTGACATGTTAGCAAGCCCCATTACAGACCTTCTCTGCCCGAGTGCCGACATGCTGTCTCTCATTCTGACACCTGTGTCAGCCCTCTATAGTCAACACAAGGAGATGAGGAATTGTTTATGAAGTCTGTGGGTTTTTTTTTTTTTTTTAAACGTAGCAGTTTCAGTGCTGACAGCCTCAAGCTGTCTCCATGCTGTGCTTTTTGGCCATGTTTGCTTTTAGGATGTGGAGCAGCTTTGTACTAAGCCAGTAAGAAAGCACTGTTCAGCTAAACATACACCAAGAATATGTTTTAACTTATTGTGGTGGCGATTTAAAAGAATCTCTGCTTTTGCACATGATTTTGCACATCAAAATCTGTATATGGCCATCATAGGTTCCAGCCTATCATGGCACTCCAGTGCTGAACATAATTCCTTTGTGCTTCACCTCCACTGAGTGGTAATAAAGGACTCAGTGATTGTCTCAGTTTTGCTTTTTTTAATTGTTTTGCATCCATATCTGCATGTCCAGGCTGTTAGCACAGAGCTTCAAGGGCGAGCTGAGGTCATTTCTCAACTGGAGGCAGATTCCCAGGCCCTGGCCCAGTTTGTATCCTCAGGGGAGTCAGCTCGCATTAAGGCTCGTCTGACCCAGATCGGCAGGTACTGGGAGGAGCTGAGGGAAAGTGTACAGCAGCTTGATGGACAGCTGGAGGAAAGCTCCTCTCACCAGCAGAAGTTCAAAACAAGCCTAGAGAAGGTAAGTAGACTGAGTGATATTGATACAGTATGGTATTTAGGAAAGATTTAAACATTCATGATCTTTATTGTTTTCTAGGTGCAAGCATCTCTCAGTGAGCTACATACGAAACTGGAACATCCTGTCAAATCCTGCACCTCCTCATCAGAGACCTACAAAGCTCTTCAGAACCATATGGTATTCATTTTTCTTTGCTTCTTTAAAAGTTCATAGCAATGGTATTTGAAATTGAAGTGGAAAGCTTAATGCAGGGCCAGTTGTTCCTTTCTGTGCCAGTTTTCCAGCTCACAGGTTATGCCGTGTGGGTCACTGACTTTTATCATTGTTCCCCAGGATGTCTGTCAGTGTCTGGAAGGACTGAAGGGAACCTTGCTGTCCCTGTCAGCTGGTGCCCGAAGACTCAGTGACAGAGAGCAGGCAGAAAGGACTGTGACAGAGCTAAACACCAGCTATGATCAAAATGTACAGGAGTCAAAGGACAAACAGAGCACTTTGGAAAACCTGCTTTCTCTTTGGCAAAAGTAAGAACAGACAAGACACTTCCAAAGTTTTGAATAGCAAAATAAAAGCAGTGCTTACTGTTAAATTGGACCACTGGGTTACCCTGGACAGCTAACATGCCAGATGTTTAATGAACATACCCTCCACTGTGTGAAAATAGAAACAAAAATCTTTTTTTTTTTTTTTTTTTTGCTCTTTGAGAGTAAAATCTCTTGATGTGTTTCAGGTTTGAGAAACAACGTTCAAACTTTGTCTCATGCCTGGAGAGGAGTGAATCTGCTTCCAAACCGGAGAGTCAGTGCCTGTCAGCTGACAAAGCCAAACTCCGCACAGAGATACAAGATTTGCAGGTGCAATACATACACGCAAACTCACATATGGTAAATTACTATTTTATAATCATGTGCAATTAAATGGATAAATGGTTTTCCTTGTAGACCTTGCACTCTGAAGTCCAGTCCCTTGAGCTGGCTCATACTGAATTAGCCTCTCTGGGGTCCTTGTTGTATCCTGCTGCATCTGAAGAGAGAGTGAGGCAGCTGAAAGATGAGCTGGAGACTCTGCAGAGGAGATTGCATGTTCAAAATGAAGTCGTGCCTCAAAGGTATAGAGTTTCAGTTAGCATAACTTGAATTAATATTTTTATAGTAAAAAAAACACATTTGATGAAGCATTAATATATCAAAAGCAGCATATTTTGTATGAGATGGAAATATTGATTCCATGTGGAGGAGATTGTTGCAGCGGTGAAATTTAACATGACTTGGTTACATATATAATTTATAAATGGAGTATGTCAGACTGTCTCGCTTTTGCCGGACAGTGTTGATAATGTTTATGGCCATCTGGATGAACAGGCACTCCATCCATCTTTATAAACATATCAGTACTAATACTGGTTAGGCTCACTATGCTGTCCTTTTGTCCCACAGAATCAAAGAGCTTCAGAGCCATCTCTCCCTGGTGGAGCAGTTTGACCAGGCCCTGCTTAAATTCTCCCAATGGAGTGAGGCCATACTCTCAAATCTGCACTCGGCTTCTCAAATCAACATTAGCAACCTGCAGTCTGCTGCCGCACAAGTAAAGGTAAGATTTATTGCTATCAGTTTGTGCATTCATAATACTCCTTTTCCTCTGCACCATATTAAGTTTGTGAGAAGCTGAATAATGTCTTGCTCAAGAGCAACACCTGATTCTCAATCACTTGCTTTTGACAGGAGACCCAGGTGGCTTTACAGAAGCAGTCCAGTGTGAGACAGAGCTTGGAGCAGCAGACCGAGAAGCTCTGTCAGTTCTGTGAGCCTGGGGATGCACAGCTCTTCCGCAGCAGAGCAGACAGCTGTCTGCAGCCTTACATGGAGGCCCAGCACATAGCTGAGCTTCAGTTGGAGTGTCTTGAAAGGCTTGAGGCTTTTCTGCAGACCCACAGTGTGGCTGCGGGGGTGTTGCGGGGTCTGAGACAGACTGTGGAGAGTGCTGGGAGCTGGGATCGTGGAAGAGTAGAGGAGCTGCAGCAGGAACTGGCCACTATTGTCCCAGACATCAGCCAGCTTGAGACTCTGGCTGTCAATCTGGACAGTAGTCTCTGCAAAAGCCATCTCCACATTGGTGCTGACGAGGGGTCTCGTAAGTCATGTCGCATGCTGGCCGATTCACTCAGTGCTGAGCTGGATACAGTGAGGAACCTACTTGGTACCAAACAGAGTGAAGCAGAGGCCTTAGGAGCTCTGTGGACCTCATTTAGACAGCGGAAAGAACAGCTGCTCAAAGCTGTGGAGGACATTGAAGAAAAAGCAGACCACCAGAGCTTCAAAGAGCCAAGCCTGCATGCTTTGCAGCAAAGGTAACAATATATAATAAGTTTAATTATATAATTCTCAAGTTATTGCTGTTACCAAACATGGATGAGTGGGTATGAGAACATGCACAACAGCAACATATCATCCCTCTGTTTTTCCAGACTAAGGTTCTTTAATCAGCTAGAGGATGAACTACAGTCTCACCAGCATGAGGAGCAATGGCTGAGGGACAAGGGCAACCAGCTAGCCCAGAGAGATGCGGAGCTGGCCGGTGAGGTGCTGAGGGAAATCAGTATGCTGGAGACCACATGGGAGGACACAAAGAGGCTCATCACAGAGAGGTACTGAAGGAACGGAGAACAGTTTTTCGGTTTTTCTCTTTTATGCAGTTTGTGTTTTACATGGGTAATATACTTCTCTCTTCCTTTGACAGACAGGAGCAGTGCAATGTTCTTGTTGAGCTCATGAGAGAATACCAAATTCTGAAAACCTCCATCAGCGGCATAATTGAGAGCACTGAGCCTCTGGTTGAGATAAGCTCTGTTCTGAAGGACCATGAGGAAACCAAGAGGTCCCTAACCAAGGTCAGAATAAATGTCAAATCATTCTTTGCTATCTGTTTTTTATCTTTGAGGATGTGGCTTATCTCTGAAATTAATCTCTTCATTATACAAATCCCAAAGGTTTTTCAGCCCTGGGTTTTGCCTTTATGATTGGTTATCAGATTACTTCAATGGTTCAATGTGTTTGCTCTTTCTAGCATGAGGCGGTGAAGACAGAGATGGCAAGCAAACAACATGAACTGGACCAGTTTTCTAGCAAAGGAAAACAGCTGGTGATTGAACTGAAGAAGATCCCTGACTGTGACTCTGAGCTAATGAAGAAGGATATGGAGACTCTTGTGGATCAATGGCTGGATGTAAGTCTAACTGCAGTCATGATGTGATGTCATTTAATTGTTTAGAGACAATTAAACACCCATTAGCAATAACTTCTTAGTGTGGATCAATTGATTGTTGGTTTTGATTTTATGTGATTAGCTGAAAAGAATTATAGAAAATATTGTCAGCCTTGTCGTTTTTGTTGAAATTTTCATTGACATGCTATTTGCTCCACATCCTCACACTAAATGTGATAAAACTTTGACCAATATTCTGTCTACTGCACAGGTGTCTGAAAAGATAGATGACAACATTGATCGCCTGAACCAGAGTGTGGCTCTGTGGGATGATGTGCGTAAAATCGGCGAGGATATTGAGAGCTGGACAAGCAGCTGTGTGATTGAACTGAATGAGAGCCTGAACAACCTCAACGACAGTCAGAAGGTGTCGGAGAGGCTCTCTGTGTTACAGGTACGATTTGTGATTTTATAGCAAAACAGTGTAATTGTAATTGTTTTACCTCAAACTCTAACATGATAGGGTTCCTCCTTTTTAAAAATGCTTTTGTGTACTGTGTTGCCACAACCACAGAATGTAGTATCTCACAGATTACCAAACAAAGCAACTCAGAAGGGTGTAATACATGCTTTTCTTCCCTGATGCATCCACAGGCGGAAATGGGTGAGAAGGAGCAGAAACTTGAAACCCTGCAGAGCAAAGTGTCAGAGCTGAAGAACTGCAGTCAAAGTCAAGAGACTCCTACTAAATTACAGGTACTAAATACGATTTGAATTTTATTGTATTTTTTTAAATTTTATTTCATATGCATTTGTGTCACCCACAAACTTTAATTCTTTGCTTCAGGTGCTTGAAAATGACCTGCGGAAGAAGATCAGCAGTGTTCAGAAGCTGCATGAGCAGGCCAGGGGAAACCTCATGGACTTCAGTTTCCAAAGGAAGCAGCTGGAAGATTACATCTCACAGATGTCTGCATGGCTTAAAAGTATGGAGGATTCTCTGGTTTGTTCTCCCACTGGATCAGATCCTGAGGACATCTGCAGAGTGAAGGTACTGTGTCAGTCATCATCAGTCCTTTTCCTATAAATATCAGAGATGAGAGTTTAAGAAAGCAAATCAACTTTTTTTAAATGTACTGTATGTTTTGAAGGACCTCCAGAAAGAGCTGCAAAATCAGCAGGGAAGCATTGATTCCACCAGGGAGAGCCTCAACACCCTGTGTAGAAAATATCCTTCTGAAGAGCTGGCTGGTCTGGGTTCAGCACTCACTGATCTCATCAAGACGTATGAGTCTGTGAACCAGCTTTCTGCCAGGACTCTGGCGTCGCTGCAGAACTGTCTTCAGCAGCAGTTCAACGGTAAGAAATCTGAAAAATGTCTGAAGTGTGTAGTTTCACTAAGTGGTCACTTGATGGGGTGGCTCACATGCCAAACTATTGTTACAATACATTTATACATTCTACAATACATTACATGACTTGCTTGCTATTCCTTTTCCTATCTTAGGTTCTTAAAGGGAAGACATGTATAAATTAGTGCAAATTTCTTTGTGCTTTTAGGTCAAAGAAAACTTCAATTTGCCTCAGTCTAGATATAATTTTTTTTTCTTTGCTTCTCAGACCTAGTTCAGGAGTTCCATCGCTGGCTTTCAGAACAGCGGGAGATAGTGAAAGAATGCTCTGACCGATCTGGAGATACTCAAATTGTGGAACGCAAACTACAGAAACTAAAGGTAAAGCAAGTTATCTGGAATCTCACTGCTTCCAACTGCTGAAATGAAAAGAATAAACCTAAGGTCCTGATTCAGTGATATCGTACGTGCCAGGAGTTACAAATGCAAAGCTAAAAGTGATTTGTCTTACCTGTAAGGGCGCCATGGATCGTGTGGAGGAGGGTGAGGTACGTCTTACGCAGGTCTGTGAGGAAGGAGAGAAGCTCCTACTCCATCTTCCCAAAGCCAGTGCTGGGCAGGTGCAGCAGCACCTGTCCTCCATCCAGCAGGACTGGGACAGCTTTGTGGAGCAGTGCAGACAGAACCAACAGATCCTGGAGGACAGTGCATCCCTCATGAAGGGGTAAGAGACTTACATGGACCATCTCTGTGAAGCAGTTTGTAAACCCTTTGTTTATGACTGTGCTATTTTAAATTCGTTGTAGGTTTGAGGGTCGCCTTAAGAAGCTCAGGTGGTGGTTGGAACATATGGAAAAGAGGATGACCACAGATCTGCTGGAAGCCAAGCAGCGTGGTCCTGAAAAGGCTGTGCTAGAGCAAGTGGAGGAATATCAGCAGGAGGTGCTTAAAGAAAGGTGCTTCTAGTCTTTTTACCAAATAATAAGCTTTAGTGTCTTTAAATATTCCTAAAATTATCTCTAATTGTATGTATGGCTGGAGAGTCTCCAGCCATACATTCAAGCACATATTTAAACATATTACTTATTTCCCTTCAGGGATTCGTTTGAGCGCTTATGTCAGGAGGGCCAGGTGCTAAATGAAGGTGGGCGAGGCGATGGTAGTGAGACGAGGGTGTCAGCTCAGCTGCAGTCACAGCACCAGGCCTTGCTGAGGCGTGTGAGAGAGAGGCTGCGCAGCTGCCAGCTCACTTTACAGGAGCAGCAGGCCTTTGAAGAGACGCTGCAGACTACCTGGGTCTGGCTTAATGGAGTCCATGAGCGCCTGGCTTCACTCAACAGCACAGTTGGCAATAAAGAGACTCTGGAGAAAAGGCTAGGTCTTGTACAGGTCAGTGAATAATCAAAAAAAAAACAAAAAACAACTGTATTCCATGTTGTCACACATTTTGAAACACTGGAATATTTTTCATGTGCATTTAGGATATCCTGCTTATGAAAGGTGAAGGTGAGGTGAAGCTCAACATGACAGTAGGAAAAGGAGAACAGGTCCTGAAGCACAACAGAATGGAGGGACAGGAGGCCATTTGTTCACAGCTACAGAGCCTGAAGGATGCCTGGGCCAATATGTTGATGACTTCAATGAGTTGCCACAGGTAGGATATGTGTCTCCCTCTGGTGGCCTCTTTTGTTCTACCTGGTGAGAACTGTCAAACAGAGGGCTAATAACTGTTTATAATCCAGAGTAACTTTGTTTGGATTATGTGCAATTCTGAATTGCTTAGTAACATTTTGTTACTGTCCACAGTCGTCTGGAGTGGACCGTGGCCCAGTGGAACAGCTTTCAGGAAAATAAGAGCCAGCTGCAGCAGTGGATGGAGTCAGTGGAGCAGGAGGTGGGGATGACTCTGCCTCAGCAGCCTGGCCTCAAAGAGAAGTCTGCTTTGCTTGAGCGTCTCAGAGCCATCCAGGCTGATGTGGACGCTCACTCAGGAGCACTGTCCCGCCTAACGGACAAAGCAGTGGAGCTGCATGAAAAAACTGGCGACCAGACCTTTGGACCAGAGTCGAGAGCGGAGCTCAACGCACATTTTGCTGATATCTCAGCTGTTGTCAAGGTGATCTAGACACAGGCATAGGTTAATAGCAGCATGTTGTTTCCCAATTGAGAGACTGATTATATTAAGCATTAATCACTTAGATGGACAGTTAACTGTGAACGCTCCAAATTTTTGAGGTTGCAAACTCACATCCCCAATTACTTTGGCAAGGAATTAGGGTAAAACATACAATATTTGCAAATACTGTTTTATACATTCACACAAAACCTCATTCATATCTAGTAGCTGGTGTTTACATTGTCTTTCTTGTCCTGACCCCCAAAGGGTAAAGTGCAGTCCATGCAGAACATTGTGTCTGAGCATGAGCAGTATCTTGATGCTGTGAGAGACTTCAATGACTGGCTGATCTCAGCAAAAGAGGAACTCCAACGCTGGTCGGACCTTTCAGGAAACTCTGTCTCTATTAAAAGAAAACTCTCCAAGGTGCAGGTGAGAAACTTCAAAATGCTATGCTTTAAAAAAAATTATGTTTTCAGTTACCCTCTAGTGTGTTTTGTATCATATCTACTCTGGGGGCTACTTCCTCAATGTGTCCCCTGGGAAACATCATTAGTAGATGTTTAAACCAGTTTAGCTGGCTACTCTTCAGAGTAGTAACTTGACTCCAAGATCTTCCAGGATAACTGAGCTCTTCATTTGTGGCAAAGATTGAGCATGAGCATCCGGACATTTCTACCACTTGTGGCAACAGATTTCTATTTTTGGTCTCAGGTGATGGCTCATGACTGTGATATATTTATTAGAATTCAATTTAATATGATTAAGACCTCAACATACCTGAACATGTGAAAACTCCTTAAGATTTTTTTCGGCCTACTATACTGCTATGCTGTAAGGGGCTAGATCTGAAAACAAAATCAAACAGAAAACATCCTTTAACGACAGCACTTGTGTGTTTTTTTTTTTTTTTTTTTAAATCTCTTCCCAGGAGTTGCTTGACTCTAAGCAGCGGGGCAGAGAGAGGCTGAATCGGGTTCAAAGATGTGGGGCAGTGGCGAGAGATCACACCGGCTCAGGAGGCTATGAGGCTATGGAGCGAGAGGAAGCAGCCTTGTTGTCATCATGGGAACAGTGGGAACGTGGAGCACTGCAGACACGGGCCAGTCTGGAGACTGCCCTCTCCCAGATAGCCAGCTCTGAACAAGAGTTCAGCAGCCTATCAGCACAGCTGGAGCAGGACCTGCAGGACTTTAACCGTCAGCTACAGGACTGGCGTCTGCGGTTGGCCCATACAGAGGGAAAGAATGATGGGGAAGAGGCTGTCAAACGTTGGCAGATAGCAAAGGTAGGTCTCAGCTTAACTTAGTTATAATAATAGCTCACTATTATTTGGAAATGAGAGATGATTTCAGTAGTTTACCAGATCATAAAAAAAATGCTAGTGTTAATGAATGTTTTGCGGTTGTTCATTGCTTTGTGATATCTGTTTTCCATCCAGGACACTTTAGAGGAACTTGTCAAAGCTGAGCCCATGTCTGATAGTCTGAAGACCCAACTCAATGATCTGTGCCGATTCTCCAGAGATATGGGCACCCAGTCTGAGAGAGTGTCCGCTCTGATTAAGGAATACAACAGGTAAGAAAATTCTGAGTACGGGGACGTAGGGGTCCTGGTTGTTCAAGGTGAACTGCTGTGTTTAGCATGGCTCATTTATTTATTGATTTCTCCTGACTTGGTTCTAGTCTGAGTCTCCAAGCATCCAGGGAGTGCCAGAGCAAAGAAAAGCTGCTGGAACAAGCATTCCGCTCAGCCTTCAGAGAGTTCCAGCAATGGCTGGTCAATGCCAAGATCAACACGGCCAAGTGCTTTGACGCACCTCAAAATCTCAACGAGGCCTCATCTAGCTTGCAGAAGATTCAGGTACAACGCGCAGCCGAATTTCCTGAAACATTCACGTACCTGAAGCATTCTGTTACCTTTTACAGACTTTAACTAAATTACTCAAAACTAAGATTGAGCTTTACTGCATGCTTGAATTATCATCTGATCTCTTCTGCCTCTCTTCTCAGGAGTTTTTAAATGACAGAGAGCAAGGTCAGTCAAAGCTGAATGCCGTGGTTGTGAACGGTGAGCTCATCTCTAGCATTGCAGGTAAAGACAAAGTTGATGCAGTTCGGGTGAAAATGAACACTGCCAGAGAGGACTGGAAAAATATGATGTCTAACCTGCACAGCAGAGAAGCAAATCTACAAGTAAGCATCTCAACATCGCTTCTCACAACTTTGGGTCATGTTTTATATCATTCCCACTTTAAAGACCTGCCCTGTATCTGTGCATTTGAAGCCAAAGAAACAGCTGAACAGTCATTTTTTTTTTTTTTTTTATATCGTCTTGTGTATTTCAGAACCTTTTGTCTCAGATGAAGGATTTTGAGGCGAGTGCTGAGCCTCTTCAGGAGTGTCTGAATGCCACAGAGCTGGCTGTACAGGAGAGCAGCACGAGGCTTCATGATCTCACAGCCAAGAAGCTAGAGCTTCACAAGCTGCAGGTACCAGTGTCCAAAATCCACGGAGCTTGGGACACCCCTCATGTTCAAAACCAGTCATGTTCAAGTGCAACAACCACTCAGTCCTTGAGTGCCAACCTGACTGCTCCTGTCATTTGCAGAAGCTAACCATTCCACCTACTGTATGTTACAGTGTGTTAGCACAGCTATAATTTGCATAGGAAGTACTGCCAAGAGCTTATGCTAACTGCCAATAGCTTGCTTTTCAAACTGATGCCGTCTTCTGCTCCTCTTTGCTATTTTCACATCTTCTTAACACAGTGTTTATTATAGAAATTCGTTCATAAAAGACAGCACATTTATAATAATTTCATTGTTTAAAACGGTTTGCCAGCTATTTCCAGAGGCCTTGGCTGCACGTCATGACCACCAAGAGCTTTACCAACAGTAACACTGGCCAAATATCTCATTCTCTTTTCTTTTTGCCATGTTGCCATCACTAACCACTCAGTCTGTGTCTGTCAAGTTAACTGTCTTATATCTGTGTGTCAGCTTGCATGCCTCTTTGATAACCTGCTTGTGCTCTTCCAGTCTGTGCTTGAGGAGTTAGCCTCTCACGAGGTTCAGCTGAACAGGCTGAAAGAGAAGGCCCAGCTGCTGTGGGATGAACACGCGGCCGGCAAGGGTTTTGTGCATCGTGTCTCGCAACTCTCTGCTCAGTACCTAGCTTTAACCAACCTGACCAAGGTACAGTAATGCCTACCAATCAATCTTTGTGCACTGGGGCTTTTCTGGGGGTAGAGCTGGAGAGGAGACAGAGGCACTAGACTGGATTGAGCTCTGATTTAACATTGTTTTACAGATGATAAACGACGAAGGTACTAACTCGCCATAATTTTAAAACTAATTTCTTTCTTTTGTTACTGTAAGTCTTATACACTGGATATGCAAACAATTTTCTTTTATGTCTGTTGTACTAAATCTTTATTTGTCACTAAATAATCTGCATGTGCAGTTATCAGGTTGAGGTTACTGTGACTTCAGTCTCTAAAACCCATATTGATCATTTTCTGATTGTGGTCTGCTGTGTAATTCTGCAGGAAAAGGCCTCTCGCATCGATCGGATCGTCACTGAGCACCAGCTTTTCTCCCAAGGGTTAAAGGAGCTTCAGAACTGGGTGGCTGACACCAGCCACATGCTGCAGACTTACTGTGCTCCCACTGCAGACAAAAATGTTCTGGATAGCAGGATGATCAAGCTGGAGGTATACAAAGTCACTGGTAGTTTTTTTTTCATTGCTGTGAATACCCAGTTTAGGCTTGTAATAAATGCACATCTGTGATTATTGCACCAGGCTTTGCTGACTGCTCGTCAGGAGAAGGAGATCCAGCTAAAGATGCTGATCACAAGAGGAGAGTCAGTTCAGAGAAACACCTCAGCTGAGGGAGTGCCCATAGTCCAAAAACAAATACAGGAGCTGAAAGATTCGTGGGATGCTCTGCTTTCTGCTTCTATTCAATGCAAAAGGTTTGTTCTCTTCCACAAGAAACAACACCTAAAAATGTGTTTCAGACATCATTTTGGTAGCTTCATAGCAACAGCAGTATCTATAAAAAAAAGTGTTAACTATAAAAAGTGCACAGCAGCATTTTCCACAGCAGTGGAAAGTGCTGCTGCTACTGTTTTCACCAGATCTTGTATTGCAGCTATTGCTACAGCCACTGTGCCATTGTCTGACTTTGTTATACATTACTCTTTAAAACTGACAGTCAGCTGGAGGGTTCCCTGTCTCAGTGGACCAGTTATCAGGAGGATGTTCGACAGTTTGTCGCTTGGATTGAGCGTGTTGAGGAGAGTCTTGACCCCACTGATAAACAGTGCCCAGAGATGAGAGACAAAACTGCTAATCTGAGCAAAGCCAAGGTACTGCACTCTTCTGTCACACTGTGTACTATTGAGACTTGCAAATGAGTTAGTGAATTAATTTGCCACTCCAATTGTGATTCAAATACAAAAATGTTTTGGAATTTCAAACCCCAAATTTTACAAGATGAAAATGAGCAGTTTAGGTTTTCAAAACCTTTGAGGAACGAGCCATTTAACCACAATAGGTATACATTTAAATTCATGCACAGTTGATTAGTAATGTTCCTCAATGTTCCCTGTTGTTTCAGTTGCTGTATGAGGAAGTGTTGAGCCACAACACCCTGCTGGACACCATTACTGCAAAGAGTGCCAGTATCGCTGAGAACTATGTCACTCAGCTGGAGCTCCAAGATCTGCAAGAGCGCTATAACACCATCAAAGACAATGCCATGGTAAAAAGCACCAAAACATGCACAACACTAGGGAGTGAATCTTATTTAATATATGTTTCAGCTTTAGTTTTGTAATAGTTTGCTTTTATCTAGCTAGGTCAAAACCTTTACAAAAACATTTACAAAATAATGTAGTGGTATAATATAATTCCACAAAAATGTCAAAGGAACAGTGAGAAACAATTAGATCTCAGATTATGACTGAATTTTTGCTCTCCCTGTGTTCTCAGAGGGCAGTAGGCAAAGCAGAGGAACTAGTAAAAGCCCACCAGGAGTATCAACGGGGCCTGCATGCATTTGAGGACTGGCTGGAACAGGAGCAAGAGAAGCTTGGCTGCTACACTCAGCTGGAGGGTGATGTTGATATGCTGGAGGAAACTCTCCAAAAGCTGCAGGTGTGAAAATGTTGTTGTAAATAATAGTAGCATTAATTGTTTTAATACTATTTTCCCATGAAATGCAATGCCACATAAGGAACATGTTGTTTAAAATAAAAGTTTAGAGAGCTAAGTGTTTGACCACATCTGTGTAACTACAGGAGCTGCAGCTGCGCTGTACAGAGGGCCAGGCTTTGATAAACACTCTACTGGTCAGTCGAGAACTGGTCATTCCCTGGGGACTGCCTCAGATAGAAGACCGAGCACTGGAGACCCTGCAGCAGGAGTGGAGGCTGTACCAAGCCCGGCTGTCCGACACCCGGGCTCAGCTCAACAGTGCTCTGGCCAAACTGCGACAGATGGAGCAGAAGTTCCAGCGTCTTGACAGCTGGTTAAAGGGCATGGAGACTAAAGCACAACTGCGCAGCAATCGGCGGTCTGACCGTGCCACTAAAGATGCTCAACTTCAGCTAATAAAGGTTAGTGTAGTATCTACATGAACATATTTTTGCACCACTGTGCAAATCCTCATGATTTTGTATAGTTCTCAGGGCTGTCTCAGTTGTTGGATAATTTATTTAAAGTGATAATCGATGTAATTTTTTTTCTTTCCTGTGTAATGAAAATAATGTATCTAATTGTCCCAACATCACTGACAATCCTTCTTTATTCAGAGCTGGCAGGAGGAAGTGCTGGTTTATCAGGAAGAGATGGAGGGCCTCAGTCTTTTGGCTCAGCAGGTTCTGGATGAAACCCACATTAGCAGCCGGATCAGTACCAGAGCCACCCAGATCACTGCCCGCTATCATGCACTGCTTCTGCATTTACTGGTACACAACACACAGTATGACAGTAACACATGGCTGCGAATGTACAGAGCATACATAAAGTATCTATACTCGAATATAATCTTTGCTGATGTTGATAGGTTTGTCCCAGTTGCGTCCTTACTTTGTGTTATCCCCTTGCTTTGTGTTGCAGGAGACGATCAAACATCTGCAGGAGGAAGTGTCTTGCATTGAAGAGGCACAGTGTGTCTTCAGAACCTTCTCAGACTGGCTCAGCACAGCTCAGAATAACTTCAGCACTGTGGCTATAAGTGTTGATGTCGTGGACAGATTTGCTATGGAGAGAAAGATGAAGAAACTAGAGGTACACTCACATGTCTTTTGTGTATTTTTTTCTGCTATGTAAAGACCATTCATGGCTTTAGACCGCAAACATAACAGTGGAAATACCAGTGGCAGTGCACTAGTGCACAGGTAACTGTTAAATGCAGTAATACAAGCCCATGTACCTTTCAGGCTCTTCAGGGTGACATGGAGCAGGGTCACACTTACCTGAAGACAATGAGGGAGAAGACAGAGCGAGCCATGGCATTCTTGGAGGAACCTGAAGCAGAGCAGCTAAAGGAGGAGGTGGACACCCGCCTCTTCCAAATGGAGGAATTAATGGCTTCTCTGCGCACCGAGCATAGCTCACTCGAAAAGTGTATCTCACTATCCAAAGACTTTATGGATAAATACAAAGCCCAGGCCCAGTGGGTGATGGAGACCAAGAACCTTTTAGCATCAAGCGTAGAGCCTAAAGCTGAACTCTACCAGAAGAAGGCTCAGCTAGCAAAATACAAGGTAACTTCATATTGGTTAATTTATTTTTCCTCTTTGAAATACAGTGAAAACAGACCAAGACAACTAAATTATTTCAACTGCAATATTTTTCTTCCCTTTCCTGCATGCAGACCATCCAGCAGACAGTGCAGTCTCATGAGTCAGCAGTGAAATCTGTCATTGAGAAAGGAGAGGCCCTGCTCGACACAGTCCACGACCCCACTATAAGTGACAACATGAAAAAGTTGCAGGCTGACTACCAAGACCTCTGCTTGTCAGCTAAGGTACGAGTACTGTTAAGCCGTTTCTGCTGAGGTGGCATTTGGGGAGTCAGCCTTGGATGGAGTCTAAAATAAGTCCAAAACCTCAGAGTTTATTAATTGCCTGTATTATGACGCTCATATAAATATGAATATTACTGACATTTGCTTTGTGTTGTGTTTCAGACGCAGGTCCAGAATCTTGTGGAGTGGGTGAAGGAGCATGAGGATTACAACAGCGAGCTGCAAGAGGTCGAGAAATGGCTGCTACAGATGTCCAGCAGGCTGGTCACCTCTGACTCCATGCAGACCAGCAGTATGGAGATGGCCACTCAGCAACTTGCCCGACACAAGGTGAGCAACTGTGTTACTGTCCTACAAAAATTCACAATTGTTGTTCTAATATTACTTATGTTGTAGTTTATATTATCACATCAAAATATTTTTATGGATTACTGTTTCAGGCGATAATGGAGGAGATAGCAGGTTTTGAGGAGCGTCTCACCAGCCTGAAGCAGAAAGGAGAAGGTCTTGTTGCCAGCTGCACAGACCAGGTTCAAGCTAAGGTCAATCAACAAGTCCAGGCTCACCAACAGGGGACCAGAGATAGCTACTCTGCCATTTGCAGCACTGCCCAGCGTGTGAGTAACACAAGTTTACAACCATACTTCTTATAAATTTTATTTTTTTCTAACTATGAAGCCTTTCCATTTGGTCATATTCATAGAAAAAAAAAACCTGTATCAATTTCATGATAGAAAGATAATTATGGTCTTACCTCACGTTGTTCAACAGGTGTACCAGAGTCTGGACAGGGAGTTGCAGAAACATGTTAGCCATCAGGACACACTCCAGCAGTGCCAGACCTGGCTGTCCACAGTGCAGGAGGAGCTCCAGCTCAATGATCAGGAACCATCTGGTCTGCAGGAGGCACTGAAGCAGGTAATTAACACACAGTGCAATTTTGCCTGCTCTTGGAATTCAATGATGGTGACCGTGTGCTTAAGTTATTGTTCTATAATTTATTTAGAGTAATTACTTGTGCATACACAGGTGAAGCACTACAGGGCCCTTCAGGAGCAGGCCAGCACTTACCTGGACTTGGTGTGTTCAGTGTGTGACCTGTCTGATGATGCAGTGAGAGTGACAGCTGCTGAGGTCCAGCAGATCAAGCTCACGGTCAGTTATTGTTCCCTCCTTGTCCACTGTACAACATAAGAGAAATTTTATGAATTTAGAATGATTAGTGTACTATGATAATGACTCAACACTGATTGCAATTAATTTAACAAAAAAAGTCAGTACATATTCTTGGTACTCCATTGATCCATTACACTCATTGATAAAGTTTCATGAAATGAATGAATGAATCAGGTGTACTATGGCCAGCACATATTACCCTACCGGAGTTCCTTCATCAGTCTGACAGAAAATGCATACAAGCAGCATAATGTGTTGTGACTGCAGCTACTCTGAATCTATGATTATATAATCCTGCAAATATTCACTGTAGGAAGGTGCAAATGTGTTTTTGCAGATTGAGGAAAGAATGTCCAGTGCACAGGAGCTTTCAGAGGGCTGGAGAGAGATCAAGGAACAGAAACAAGATCTAACCAGCCTGTTCCAGGACATGGAGCAGCAGCTCCTCAGCCTCTCCAGAAGGCCTGCAGAGCTGGAGACCAAGATAGCTCAAAACATGCTGTCACAAGCAAAGGTAGGGAACAGTATCATAAACGCTTGACAAGGCACAACAAAAGGGGACACTTTCTGATTCATCTTCATCAAATATCTTTTACTTTTGCATGTTTATTAAAATTGTAGTTACAAATTAAAGTGCCATATACACACACACACACACACATGTACTTAGTACAGTGAGTCTAAACATGATTCTGTTGGTGATTTTGTTTTTACCATATAATATTTTGGCTTTGGTTGTGTGGGAATTAATGAAAGATCTGCTTACTATGTGGATGTAAATAGGGTTACCATGCAGTACATTGCTTGTCACACAGGAATGCAGCCAGCAACTGCAGTCTAAACAGGGTATCCTGACCAAGATGACCGACACTGTGAGCAGATTGACTGGTGGCCAGGACTCTCCAGAGCATGCAGAGCTTGACCGTCTGAGCCATTCCTGGCTCGAGCTCTGCCACCAGGCCAACAAATTACAGAGCCAGAGGGAGGAGGACCTGCAGAGGTCTAAAGAATACCATGACTGCATCTCTGCCGTGGAGGTGCTGTTCGAACAGGTGTCCAAAGAGTGGGACAATCTGGCCAGGTGTGTTTGTACATTCAGTAAACTTTTAAGGGTTAGGATGCAAAAAATGCCAACTGTTTTTTCTCTTAATCACCCCCCCCCCCAACTGCTTTATATTTCTGTAAGGAAAAAAATGTATCAAATATTTCAGTGGTTATCAGAAGGGGATGAATGAATGTTTTTTTCTTTTTGTCACAGAACGGATGCTGAAAGTTCATCTCAGCACTTGGAGGCTTTACGGAAACTCGCTGTGACTCTGGAAGAACAAAAAGGCACTCTTGAGGACCTTAAGGATCAGAAACAGAAAGTCATCCAACATTTGAACTTGGATGACAAGGAGCTGGTAAAAGAGCAAATCAGCCACTTCGAACAGAGATGGTCTCAAATGCAAAACCTGATTGAGAGGAAAATCCAGGACTCTGTGGTGACACTAGAAGACATGAGCCAAGTAGAGGCCCGTCTGCGAGAGGCTCGGGACTGGGCAGAGGAGCAGCAGCCTGCCCTGTCTGAAGCCATGAAAATGAGTCCTCCTCCTGAGCTGGCTCAGAGCTTCCTGTTTGACCACCTGAGCATCTGCAGTGAATTGGAGGCCAAGCAGCTCCTGCTGGCCCAGGCCATGGCCGACGCTGACCGGGTGCTGGCCCGGCTGGGCCTCAGTGAACGGCAGTGTTTGCTACAGCTGATTTCTGACACTCAGTCTGAAGTGGAATCTCTGAGTGTGAAAGTGGTGCAACGCAGAAAACACCTCAGCAAGGCTTTCACTGAGAGGACACAGTTCCTGATGGCCGTGGGCCAGTCGATTTCCTGGGTCCAGCAGAATGAGAAGAAGGCCCAGGCAGAGGAGTACATTGCTTTGTTGCCTGATGACCTGGCCAAGCAGGTCAGAACATGTAGGAACATCCAGAGCAGTCTAAAAGCCTATCAGAGTGAACTGACCTCCTTGTGGTCTCAGGGGAGGGACCTGATGAGGGATGCCAGTGAGGAAGAAAGGAATGAGATTCTCACAAAATTACAGGAGTTGCAAAACATCTTTGACAAAACGCTGCACAGATGTGGCCAGAAACTTCAGGAGCTTGAAAAAGTTCTCGTTTCCAGAAAGTATTTCAAGACAGATCTGGAGAAAATATGCCAATGGTTAAAACAAGCTGATATCGTCACCTTTCCTGAAATCAATCTGATGGTTGGAGATGCTGAACTGGAAGCACAGCTGCTGAAGTACCAACTGATCGTTGAGCAGGCAATTGAATATGAGAACCTCCTCCTAATTGTGCAAAGAGCTGGCCAGGAAATATTGCCCACTCTGAATGAAGTAGACCACTGCTATTTGGATGAAAAACTCAACACACTCCCCCAACAATACAACAGCATATTAGCACTGGCCAAAGAGAAACAAGAGAAAATCCAGCAGGCTATTCTCACGAGGAATGAGTACACCTCTTTCATAGATGTCACTCATAAAGCACTCAAAGAGCTCGAGGAACAGTTCAATAAACTCGGCACACAGCCCGTAGGGCTGCAAACAGAAGAAGTCGTCAGTTTGCAGAGTGATTACAAAGCCATCCAGGCAGATCTGAGCAACCTCGGTCTAGCTGTGAGTGAACTGAACCAGAAGAAAGAGGGATTCCGTAGCACTGGTCAGCCATGGCGCCCAGAGGAAATGACCCAGCTTGTGAGCCTGTACAACGGCCTGAAGAGGCTGGTTGAACAGAAAGTTGAGCATCTGGATGAAACCTTGGAGTCATTTGAGGACCACAAGGCGATGGCTATGCAGGTTGACTCTGAGCTGAAGGCCACAAAAGAACAGTTGGTTAAAGTCAATGCGGAGACCCAGTCAGCTGAGGAGAGGCTGAAGAACTACCATGCTCTAGCTGGGAGTCTCCAGAGTGCCAACTCTCACTTGTCAAGGCTCATGGAGCAGATGGACACCCTTGCGCCTCGTGTGGACCAAGCAGCCCATGATGCCTCTAAGGAGCAAGTGGTTCTGTGGCAAGAGGAGCTGCGCTCTTTGCAGGCTGCAGTGGGGGAGCTGATCGAAGAGTGTGAGAACAGGTTTATTCAAAGTAAAGACTTTGAGACAGAGATGCAACGAACCCTGGACTGGCTGCAGCAGGTCAGAGATGAACTGGGCTGTGCTGTGATCGTGGACGTGAGGGTGGAGAAGGTGCAGGAGGAGGTCAGGAAACAGCAAATCATGCAGGAGGAAGTGCAGTCCAGACTGAGAATTGTGGCTGCTCTCAGTAGCAATGAGAAGCACAAGTATGTCAGTGCCAACGAGCTTGTCCCAGCTCATGTAGATACAAGCCTAGAGGAAATGGCAAAGCTGCAGGCCGATGTTCAAAAAGCACTGAGCTCAAAACAGGTGGGATATTATTACATTCTGTAAAACATAACGAAAATTTTGATCTTTAGTACTGTTAGTTACCAAAATGCCTGAATACAGTGTTTAATGCCTCAATTAATTAGTTCAGCAGTATGTTATATTTTTTCTTTATTGTTTATGTGTAGATTACTCTGGAGGAAGCCCTGGTGTTGTGTCAGAAGTACCACTTCAGGATGCAGTCAGCCTGTGAGTGGCTGGAGGATGCTGTGTCCTTCCTACAGCAAGCTAGCCTGGGTGTGGACGTGGAGAACTACGAGGAATGTCTCCGGCAGCAGGGGGACATCGTGGCCACGGAGCAGGAGTTCCTCATCCACCTGGAGGAGCTGCAGGCCCTGCTGCCTCAGCTGGAGCACCTGGTCAACCCCACAGCTAAAGAGCAGCTCCATGTGAGTGTGGAGTCGGCGAAGCAGAGAGGCGTGGAGGTCCGAGATCAGCTCCAGTGTCACCAGGATGTTCTTCACAGGTAGCGAGAACAAAAGAGTGGTGGTGCACATGTAATATATTACATAGTCATTTTGTTAATAATGGCATTTTATACTCAAATATAATTTTTGTTTTCTTTTTTTAAGCTGTGTGGCTCAGTGGAAGTCATACCAGGAGGCAAGGCAGACTGTTATTGAGCTTATGAATGAGGCTGAAAAGAAGCTTACTGAATTTTCCACTGCAAAGGCAGCCACAAGCCAAGAGGCTGAAGATAAGCTATGCAGTCACCGGGTATGAGAGGCCAAACAGTCATTTTCTATACAAAAAAAACATGGGTGGTGCGTCTATTAGGGCTATGTACTTCATTAATTACTTGTCTCTTTGTTTTTCAGTGCCTTGTGTCACTGGTGAACGGCTTCCAAGAGAAACTGAGTGGTTTAGAGGAGCAAGCTGCTCAGCTGGAGCTGGTGGGGAGCGATGCCAGCAAGGCCACCATCAGTCGCTCAATGACCACTGTGTGGCAGCGCTGGACACGACTACGCAGTGTGGCACGGGGACAGGAGAGAGTACTGGAGGACACAGCACAGGAATGGAGGACTTTTAGGGAGAAGGTATTCAGACAAACAATATGAAAAGAAAATGATCATAATTGTTTTTCACTTTCCTATTGAAGTGAATGGGAAAATGTACTATTAAAATATATTTAGTTTTCTAAATGATCTTTTTCTTATTTTTTTTTTTTATTAGATGGTGAAGGTGAGAGCAGTCTCTGATGAGCTCCAAAGTCGTTTCCCGGACAGTGCCGTGGAGAAGGCTTCCAAAGCCACCCTGCAGTCCCTGTTAGACCAGCATGACTTGCTGAGCCAAGACTTGGAGAGAGAGCTTTCCTCCCTTACACTGCTTCGCCAGTATGCCCTCAGCCTGCTGCACGATGTGGAAGTGCCTTCGCCGACAAACGAGCAGGATGAGCTGCCCAGCCTGAAAGAGATCAGAGCTGTACAGGACCAAATGGAAAGGTAATGAGATGGTTAGCCTGTTGTCCACCTACACATCCAACTTCTTGTGTTTTTCAGATGTTTTTAAATTAATGCATTGATTTAGAAAGACAGTTGACCATATTCTGCAATTCAGAGTTTGAGTAGAATAATTTTTCTTTGTCACCAGCCTTCTGACACAGTCCAGGACTAAGCGGGCTCAAGCAGCTCAGGAGCTGAGGGACAGAGAGGAAGTGGAAAAGGAACTCAGCGTTGTTAAAGCCTGGATCCAGGAGACCAGGGAGCTTCTTCTCAATCCCACACCAGACATTGATTCTCTTCTGCAGGAGCTTGAGGTAAATCTGCCATCTAAAGGGAGAAATACCATCTTTGTGAATATCCCTGTCATTCCCATAGCATTGTTATTTGAATAATATTATTTATGACAAAGTCTACGTGGCTCTTGTTTCTGTTGTGTATAGATTGTACATGGAGATGTGATCACTTATCGTCAGAACGTGGATAAATTAGCAGAGCAGCAACAGAGCAAGTACCTGGACCTCTACACTATATTACCTTCTGA